>NC_086097.1:256221622-256394122 GCF_963921235.1 Mobula hypostoma
GGAGCATGTTTTATGAGAATAGAACATAGAACAGTATAGCACAGGTAGGCCCTTCGGCCCACAATGTTGTGCCGACCCTTAAACCCTGCCTCTCATATAGCCCCCCACCTTAAATTCCTCAATATACCTGTCTAGAAGTCGCCCTTTTCTCCTTGGAGCGGTGGAAGATGAGAGGTGACTTGATAGAGGCGTATAAAATGATGAGAGGCATTGATGATGTGGATAGTCAGAGGCTTTTTCCCAGGGCTAAAATGGCTAACACGGGACAGTACAGTTTTAAGGTGCTTGGAAGTAGGTACAGAGGAAATGTCAGGGGTAAGTTTTTTTTTAACGCAGAGAGTGGTGAGCGCGAGGAATGGGCTGCTGGCAACGGTGGTGGAGGTGGATATGATAGGGTCTTTTAAGAGACTCCTGGACAGGTACATGGAGCTTAGAAAAATAGAGGGCTATGGGTAACCCTAGGAAATAATTTCTGAGTAAGTACATGTTCGGCACAACATTGTGGGCCAAAAGGCCTGTATTGTGCTGCAGGTTTTCTATGTTTCTAACACACCATATGCCTTCTTAACAACACTGTCAACCTGCACAGCAGCTTTCAGTGTCCTATGGACATGGACCCCAAGATCTCACTGATCCTCCACACTGTCAAAAGTCTTACCATTAATATTATATTCTGTCTTTAAATTTGACCTACCTAAATGAACCATTTCACCCTTATCTGGGTTGAACTCCATCTGCTTTTAGTAGACACAAGAGACTCAGCAGATGCTGGAATTTCCTGATGCAGGGTCTCAGCCTAAAATATCTACTGTTTATTCCTTTCCATGGGTGCACTTACTCACCTTCATCTTTCATCTCACATTCTTGATATTTATTACTTATTTATTTCTTATTATTATTATTTTGTATTTGCAGTTTGTTGTCTTTCAAAGTAAATTTGTTATCAACGTACATACATGTCACCATATACAATCCTGAGATTCATTTTCTTGAGGGCATACTCAAGTTGTTTGTCCATCCTGTTGGGTGCAGTCTTTTGTTGATTTTATTAGGGTTGTACACGGTGACATATATATACTTCTATAATAGACTTACTTTGAACACCCTGGGTATGCTGCTCGAGAATGCTTCAGAGGTAACAAAATATATTGTTGTTTCTTCCAGTGTTAATAATGTGATCTGTGCTTACTTACTCAAATAAGCCTGAGATCCTTCTAATGCATTTCCTCCTAAAGAGTTGTTCATGTGTTCATAGAGTTCCTAGTTTAATCATTTAAAAAAAACAAGTTAAAAGCATTCAAACCAACTTGTGCACTCTAATGTCAAATTCATGTTTCATTTTGCTTTGCTTAATGTACGAAATGTCTTATTACTTAAGTGCAATGTAACAAAATTCACCACTTGAGTCACAAAGACAGATCTTAAGTGCAGAATTTTAACACAAGCAAGGTGGAGCTAACTCCTTTTGAATACTATCTCATTATTCCTTCATTTTGAACTATTTACTTTTGTGATATATAGATTTTTTTTTACAAAACAACAAAGTTCAATCATATGACACTGATAATAAATTTGATTCTGATTCTAAAAACCTGCTGCAAGTGAAATTTATGCTTTTCAATAGTCAGGTGTATCTAATCTGCCCAATTCAAAGTTTAATGGAGGCAGACCAAATGGCAGATCATCCAATTCACTGCTAATTGGCAGAGTGGGTATATGACGATACCTGAAATACTGGGAGGTTCTGGTATTCACATTTTAAAAGGTTCCAAGATACCCAATAAATTAAGGCAGACGATGTCAAACTCCATCCGGAATGTGTAGCTTTGCTTGTAGCTTAGAAAAATAGAGGGCTATCGGTAAGTCTAGCAATTTCTAAGGTAGGGACATGTTTGGCACAACTTTGAGGGCTGAAGAGCCTGTATTGTGCTGTAGGTTTTCTATGTTTCTCCTTCCCACTCAACCACGGAATGACATTTAACTTATAAAGACTCTTTGTACAAGACCTCGGTGAGACCGTATTTGGAAAATTCTATTCAATTTTGGTCACCTACAAAGGAAAGATGTCATTAATTATTGGGAGAAAATTTATGAGGGTGGATCTGAGGGACTGTGTTATGGAGAGAGGTTGAGCAGACTGGGACATTATAGATTAGAATAGGGGTTCCCAACCTGGGTTCCATGAACTCTTACTTAATAGTATTGATCCATGGCATAAAAAAAAATGAGAATCCATGCATTAGGGCATTGGAGACTGAAGGGTGGGTGATCTTACAGAGGTATAATTCTGAGAGGCTTTAATGGGGTCAATGCTAGTCTTTTGCCTTAGAATTGGCGAATCAAGAGGCATAGGTTTAAAGTCACGGGGCAGGGAGTTAATGGAAACATGAGGGGCAACTTTTAACACAGATTTCCAGTGAAATATTACGTATTTTACATCATTTCAAAGGATATTTATACTTAAAAGAATCTACTCAATGCACATTAGAAATTAAATATAGTTATAAGCTTTGCTGCATTTAAGTGGACAAAGACAAGGGAAATCACGACAGTGAAACCTCGAAAAACGTGCATTGAGGTCAACATTGGCTTATAAAGTCCTATGAACATTCTACCTTCAACCTGAGACATTCATTTCATTTCACTTTCATAAATCTTATCCTGCTTTATCTACTCAGTCTTTCCATCAGGTTGAATAATGTCTTCAACCTGAAATATTCATCTCATTTCCCTTTGACAGATTCTGCTTTATCTACTGAGCCTTTTCATCATTTTGTTTTTATTTCAGATTTCTAGCATTTGCAACTTCTTGATTCCAAAACTTTATACATAAACATAATGAATACAAAATGTACACAATCTATGAATCAGTCACATATTCAGACTGAACTATCAATACTTTCCTGTAAAATACATTGTAACAAGAGTCCCATGATTGATATTGTGGGTAAAACACATGGGAGTTCAAGGCCGTCATGAAGAAATTAATAAATCAGCTGAAAGATTTGGTCCCCTAATCTGAGGAAAGACATCCTTGCCATAGAGGGAGTACAAACAAGGTTCACCAGATTGATTCCTGGGATGGCAGGACTTTCATATGAAGAAAGACTGGATGAACTGGGCTTGTACTCGTTGGAATTTAGAAGATTGAGGGGGGATCTGATTGAAACGTATAAAATCCGAAAGGGATTGGACAGGCTAGATGCAGGAAGATTGTTCCCGATGTTGGGGAAGTCCAGAACAAGGGGTCACAGTTTGAGGATAAAGGGGAAGCCTTTTAGGACCGAGATTAGGAAAAACTTCTTCACACAGAGAGTGGTGAATCTGTGGAATTCTCTGCCACAGGAAACAGTTGAGGCCAGTTCATTGGCTATATTTAAGAGGGAGTTAGATATGGCCCTTGTGGCTACGGGGATCAGGGGGTATGAAGGGAAAGCTGGGGCGGGGTTCTGAGTTGGATGATCAGCCATGATCATAACAAATGGCGATGCAGGCTCGAAGGGCCAAATGGCCTACTCCTGCACCTATTTTCTATGTTTCTATGGGTTGGATGACAACAAGATGATGGGTTAAGGATGAAAGTTGAAAAGTTTAAGGAACATGAGGGAAAACTTTTTCACCCAATGAGGGGTGAGATATGGTGCCAGCAGCCAGTGAAGGGCCTGCAGCAGACCCAATGAAGGGACAAGCAAGGGAGTGGGCAGCGGGCATCTAACAGGCCCAGCAACCACCGAAGGGTGCTCGATGGGGCCGGGGACTGGTGAAGTGTGCTTGATTGGTCAGGGGCCCGGTGAAGGGTGAGTGACAGGGTCACTTCAGGCTTCTAGCACTATTCTGATGATAAAACTGCAGTTTTGTTGCATGAAGGCAATACTACATTCCAACACAAACTCTGTGCAGTGTGCAAAGGAAGACTATCCCTCTTTCTTGCAAGGTTTCGACTGAGAATAAAAAGAACATTAATTTGCTCACCTTTAAGATAGAAATCTGTGAAAAATCTTTTTCCTCAAAATAAGCATGTGTGATGAGCTCCAGTTTGGCTTGGAGCAACCCATAGAGTGGCTATAGAGAAAAATATTGCAATAAAGTCAATTAATTCAAAACATAATAGACCAGCTTCGAGGAATTAAGTCATAGTCATACTTTATTGATCCTGAGGGAAATTGGGTTTTGTTACAGTTGCACCAACCAAGAATAGAGTAGAATCAAGCATCAGAGAATGGACCCCTCACATATTTGCCAGGCATCAATTACCCATTTATACCAACCCCTTTGTCCAGCACAGCCTTCCACACTTTGGCTATTCTACACTCTACTAGATACTTCACCAACAGGTAATGTTGCAGCTGAAATATAGGACCCTGGTTAGACCCCACTTAGAGTACTGGTCGCCTCACTACAGGAAGGATGTGGAAACCATAGAAAGGGTGCAGAGGAGATTTACAAGGATGTTGCCTGGATTGAGGAGCATGCCTTATGAGAATAGGTTGAGCGAACTCAGCCTTTTCTCCTTGGAGCGACAGAGGATGAGAGGTGACCTGACAGACGTGTGTAAGATGATGAGAGGCATTGATGATGTGGATAGTCAGAGGCTTTTTCCCAGGACTGAAATGTCTGCCACAAGTGGGCACAGATTTAAGGTGCTTGGCAGTAGGTACAGAGGAGTTGTCAAGGGTAAGTTTTTTTATGCAGAGAGTAGTGAGTGCGTGGAATGGGCCGCTGGCAACGGTGGTGGAGGCAGATTCAATAGGGTCTTTTAAGAGACTTTTGGATAGGTACATGGAGCTTAGAAAAATAGAGGGCTATGGTAACCCTAGTAATTTCTAAGGTAGGGACGTGCTCAGCACAACTTTGCGGGCCGAAGGGCCTGTATTGTGCTGTAGGTTTTCTATGTTTTCTATGTTTCTGACATTCTGAGAGTCTCTAACTATATCGTCAAGTCTGCATTCTGGATTTCAACAACAGTTTGGCTGAGAAACTTCTTCCTTTTATCTCCTCTAAGACTCCTTCTCATCACCCTAAACTTATCTGCTCAAGCTTTAGGCATCTCAAGGAAAAGTTTTACTTCATTTATGCCTTTCATAATTATGTGTTCCTTAAGATTGTCATCTTAAGAGGGTCCAGTGAGATGGAGGAACTGAGGGAAATACATGTTAGTAGGGAAGTGGTGTTAGGTAAATTGAAGGGATTAAAGGTAGATAAATCCCCAGGGCCAGATGGTCTACATCCCAGAGTACTTAAGGAAGTAGCCCAAGAAATAGTGGCTGCATTAGTGATCATTTTTCAAAACTCTTTAGATTCTGGACTAGTTCCTGAGGATAGGAGGGTGGCTAATGTAACCCCACTTTTTAAAAAAGGAGGGAGAGAGAAACCGGGGAATTATAGACCGGTTAGCCTAACGTCGGTGGTGAGGAAAATGCTAGAGTCAGTTATCAAAGATGTGACAACAGCACATTTGGAAAGCGGTGAAATCATCGGACAAAGTCAGCATGGATTTGTGAAAGGAAAATCATGTCTGACGAATCTCATAGAATTTTATGAGGATGTAACTAGTAGAGTGGATAGGGGAGAACCAGTGAATGTGGTATATTTGGATTTTCAAAAGGCTTTTGACAAGGTCCCACACGAGATTAGTGTGCAAACTTAAAGCACACGGTATTAGGGGTAAGGTATTGATGTGGATAGAGAATTGGTTGGCAGACAGGAAGCAAAGAGTGGGAATAAACGGGACCTTTTCAGAAAGGCAGGCAGTGTCTAGTGGGGTACCGCAAGGCTCAGTGCCGGGACCCCAGTTGTTTACAATATATATTAATGATTTAGATGAGGGAATTAAATGCAAGTTTGTGGATGACTCGAAGCTGGGCGGCAGTGTTAGCTGTGAGGAGGATGCTAAGAGGATGCATGTTGACTTGGATAGGTTAGTTGAGTGGGCAAATACATGGCAGATGCAATTTAACGTGGATAAATGTGCGGTTATCCACTTTGGTGGCAAAAACAGGAAAACAGATTATTATCTGAATGGTGGCCGATTAGG
Source organism: Mobula hypostoma (assembly GCF_963921235.1). Lineage (NCBI taxonomy): Eukaryota > Metazoa > Chordata > Chondrichthyes > Myliobatiformes > Myliobatidae > Mobula > Mobula hypostoma. The sequence goes on from NC_086097.1 coordinate 256,227,657, forward strand.
AAAAGGGGAGGTGCAACGAGACCTGGGTGTCATTATACACCAGTCATTGAAAGTGGGCATGCAGGTACAGCAGGCGGTGAAAAAGGCAAATGGTATGCTGGCATTCATAGCAAGAGGATTCGAGTACAGGAGCAGGGAGGTACTACTGCAGTTGTACAAGGCCTCGGTGAGACCACACCTGGAATACTGTGTGCAGTTTTGGTCCCCTAATCTGAGGAAAGACATCCTTACCATAGAGGAAGTACAAAGAAGGTTCACCAGATTGATTCCTGGGATGGCAGGACTTTCATAGATGAAAGACTGGATCGACTAGGCTTATATTCGTTGGAATTTAGAAGATTGATGGGGGATCTTATTGAAACGTATAAAATCCTAAAGGGATTGGACAGGCTAGATGCAGGAAGATTGATCCCGATGTTGGGGAAGTCCAGAATGAGGGGTCACAGTTTGAGGATAAAGGGGAAGCCTTTTAGGGCCGAAATTAGGAAAAACTTCTTCACACAGAGAGTGGTGAATCTGTGGAATTCTCTGCCACAGGAAACAGTTGAGGCCAGTTCATTGGCTATATTTAAGAGGGAGTTAGATATGGCCCTTGTGGCTAAAGGGATCAGGGGGTATGGAGGGAAGGCTGGTACAGGGTTCTGAGTTGGATGATCAGCCATGATCATACTGAATGGTGGTGCAGGCTCGAAGGGCCGAATGGCCTGCTTGGCACCTATTATCTATGTTTCTATGTTTCATAGACAGGGGAGTGGTATGGGGACAAGCTCCCACTACCTATTAAATACTCCCAAAGGCGTGGGCCTCAAATAGCTGTTGACAACCAAGTCCAGCTCATGGCCTTCGCGTGTGGCTGAGCTACTAAGCTTGATGGAACTGTTTTTACTGGCAAGAGAAGGGGCAAATTCACACGTACAATCATCACAACGATATTTGAATCTGCGCTTCTCACTCCCGGATTACAAATATTAAATATTAAAAATAGTTAAAATTAGTAAATATTAAAAATTTAAATTATAACTCATAAATAGAAAATACAAAAATGGGAAGTAAGGTAGTGCAAAAAATCTGAGAGGAAGGTCCGGATAGTTGGAGGGTACGGCCCAGATCCGGGTCAGGATCCATTCAGCATTCTTATCACAATGAGAAAGAAGCTGTTTCCAAATCTGGCCATATGAGTCATCAAGCTCCTGAACCTTCTCTCAGAGGGAAGAGGGATGAAAAGTCTGTTGGCTGGGTGGGTTGTGTCCTTGATTATCCTAGCAGCACTTCTCCGACAGCGTGCGGTGTAAAGTGAGTCCACAGACCGAAGATTGGTTTCTGTGATGTGCTGCGCCACGTTCACGATCTTCTGCAGCTTCTTTCGGTCCTGGACAGGACAACTTCCATACCAGGTTGTGATGCACCCGAGAAGAATGCTTTCTACGGTGCATCTATAAAAATTAGTGAGGGTTTTAGGGGACAGGCTAAATTTCTTTAGTTTTCTCAAGAAGTAAAGGCGCTGGTGGGCCTTCTTGGCAGTGAACTCTACTTGGTTGGATCAAGTCAGGTCATTTGTGATATTGACCCTGAGGAACTTAAAGCTTTTGACCTGTTCCACTTGCGCACCACCAATGTAAATTGGGTTGTGCAGTCCACTACTCCTTCTGAAGTCAACAACCAATTCCTTCGTCTTGCTGACACTGAGGGATAGGTTATTGTCTTCGCACCATGCCACCAGGTTCTTAATTTCCTCTCTGTACTCAAACTCATCATTACCCAAGATACGGCCAACAATTGTTGTGTCATCAGCAAACTTATAGAACATAGAATAGTACAGCACAGTACAGGCCCTTCGGCCCACAATGTTGTGCTGACCCTCAAATTCTGCCTCCCATATAAGCCCCCACCTTAAATTCCTCCATATACCTGTCTAGTAGTCCCTTAAACTTCACTAGTGTATCTGCCTCCACCACTGACTCGGGCAGTGCATTCCACGCATCAACCACTCTGAGTGAAAAACCTTCCTCTAATATCCCCCTTGAACTTCCCACCCCTTACCTTAAAGCCATGTCCTCTTTTATTGAGCAGTGGTGCCCTGGGGAAGAGGCGCTGGCTATCCACTCTATCTATTCCTCTTATTATCTTGTACACCTCTATCATGTCTCCTCTCATTCTCCTTCTCTCCAAAGAGTAAAGCCCTAGTTCCCTTAATCTCTGATCATAATGCATACTCTCTAAACCAGACAGCATCCTGGTAAATCTCCTCTGTACTGTTTCCAATGTCATAGTCATACTTTATTGATCCCGGGGGAAAATGGTTTTCATTACAGTTGCACCATAAATAATAAATAGTAATAGAACCATAAATAGTTAAATGGTAATATGTAAATTATGCCAGTAAATTATGAAATAAATCCAGGACCAGCCTATTGGCTCAGGGTGTCTGATCCTCCAAGGGAGGAGTTGTAAAGTTTGATGGCCACAGGCAGGAATGACTTCCTATGACGCCCTGTGCTGCATCACGGTGGAATGAGACTCTGGCTGAATGTACTCCTGTGCCCAACCAGTACATTATGTATTGGATGGGAGACATTGTCCAAGATGGCATGCAACTTGGACAGCATCCTCTTTTCAGACACCACCATCAGAGAGTCCAGTTCCATCCCCACAACATCACTGGCCTTACGAATGAGTTTGTTGATTCTGTTGGTGTCTGCTACCCTCAGCCTGCTGCCCCAGCACACAACAGCAAACATGATAGCACTGGCCACCACAGACTCGTAGAATATCCTCAGCATCGTCCAGCAGATGTTAAAGGACCTCAGTCTCCTCAGGAAATAGAGCCGGCTCTGACCCTTCTTGCAGACAGCCTCAGTGTTCTTTGACCAGTCCAGTTTATTGTCAATTCGTATCCCCAGGTATCTGTAATCCTCCACCATGTCCACACTGACCCCCTGGATGGAAACAGGGGTCACCGGTACCTTAGCTCTCCTCAGGTCTACCACCAGCTCCTTAGTCTTTTTCACATTAAGCTGCAGATAATTCTGCTCACACCAAGTGACAAAGTTTCCTACCGTAGCCCTGTCCTCAGCCTCATCTCCCTTGCTGATCCATCCAACTACGGCAGAGTCATCCAAAAACTTCTGAAGATGACAAGACTCTGTGCAGTAGTTGAAGTCCGGGGTGTAAATGGTGAAGAGAAAGGGAGACAAGACAGTCCCCTGTGGAGCCCCAGTGCTGCTGATCACTCTGTCGGACACACAGTGTTGCAAGCACATGTACTGTGGTCTGCCAGTCAGGTAATCAAGAATCCATGATACCAGGGAAGCATCCACCTGCATCGCTGTCAGCTTCTCCCCCAGCAGAGCAGGGCGGATGGTGTTGAACGCACTGGAGAAGTCAAAAAAACATGACCCTCACAGTGCTCGCTAGCTTGTCCAGGTGGGCGTGGACACGATTCAGCAGGTAGATGATGGCATCCTCAACTCCTAGTCGGGGCTGGTGGGCGAACTGGAGGGGATCTAAGTGTGGCCTGACCATAGGCCGGAGCAGCTCCAGAACAAGTCTCTCCAGGGTCTTCATGATGTGGGAGGTCAATGCCACCGGTCTGTAGTCATTGAGGCCGCTGGGACGCGGCGTCTTCGGCACAGGGATGAGGCAGGACGCCTTCCACAGTACAGGAACCCTCCGGAGCCTCAGGCTCATGTTGAATACATGGCGAAGTACTCCACATAGCTGAGGGGCACAGGCTTTGAGCACCCTGGTACTGACACCATCCGGTCCTGCAGCCTTGCTTGGGTTGAGACGTTTCAGCTGTCTTCTCACCTGTGCTTCTCAAGGCTTCCACATCCTTCCTATAGTGAGGCACAGAACTGGACACAGTACTCCAAGTGTGGCCTTACCAGAGTTTTATAGAGCTGCATCATTACATCGCAACTGTTAAACTCTATCCCTCGACTTATGAAAGCTAACAACCCATAAGCTTTCTTAACTACCCTATCCACCTGTGAGGCAACTTTGAGGGATCTGTGGACATGTATTGATTTATATATTGAGTTTGATGGAAACTTGGCTACACAATCATAGGTGTACAGTGAGTACAGCAGGGGGCTGAGTACACAGCCTTGTGGGGCACCGGTGCTCAGACTGATTGTAGAGGAGAGCTTGTCCCCTATTTTTACAGCCTGGGTCCTGTCCGTGAGGAAGTTGAAGATCCAGCTGCAGATCTGAATGCTAAGGCCCAGGTTTCGAAGCTTAGGAATCAGTTTATTTGGAATGATGGTATTAAAGGCAGAGCTGTGGTCAATGAAAAGGAGCCTTACGTATGCGTCTTTATTCTCCAGGTGTTCTAAGGAGGAATGTAGGGCCAGAGAGATGGCATCTGCCGTTGTCCTGTTGCTCCGGTAGGTGAATTGCAAAGCGTCGAGGTTGATGTGTGCCATAACCAATCTCTCGAAACACTTCATAGCAATTGATGTCAGAGCCACAGGTTGATAGTCATTCAGGCATGCCACCTCGCTCTTTTTCGGCACTGGGATTATCATTGCCTTCTTAAAACATGAGGGGATCTTAGACTGAAGCAAGGAGCAGTTGAAGATGTCAGCAAATACTCTAGCTAGTTCACTTGCACAGGCCCAGAGAACCCGTCCCGGGATGCCATCTGGGCCCGTCGCCGTTCTTGGATTTATGTTCAGGAAGGCCCTTCTAACGTCCTCCTCGGTGATGATGAATCTTGATGGCACCAGATCCGGTTCATCTGGAGGGAGTGGGACGCTCCTCTTCTGTTCGAATCTTGCGTAGAATACGTTAAGTACGACAGGAAGAGAAGCGCCACAGTTATTGATATTCCCAGCCTTTTCTTTGCACCCAGTGATCTCATTTAGACCCTGCCATAGTCTACTGGCATCCCTTTGGTTAGCCTGGGCTTCCAACTTGGCTCGATATTGCCTCTTAGCGCCGCTTTTCGGAGTTCACGCCTGGATTCCGTGTAGCGGCTGGTATCTCCGGACCTAAAAGCCGCAGCTCCGCCCCCTCCTTGCTCTTTTCAGCCCCTTCTTAAACTCCTTTCTTGCTGTCCCATATTCCTCGATAGACCCATCTGATCCTTGCTTCCTAAACCTCATGTATGCTGCCTTCTTCTACCTGACTAGATTTCCCACCTCACTTGTCACCCATGGTTCCTTCACCCTACCATTCTTTATCTTCCTCACCGGGACAAATTTATCCCTAACATCCTGCAAGAGATCTCTAAACATCGACCACATGTCCATAGCACATTTCCCTGCAAAAACATTATCCCAATTCACACCCACAAGTTCTAGCCTTATAGCCTCATAATTTGCCCTTCCCCAATTAAAAATTTTCCCGTCCTCTCTGATTCTAATCCTTTTCCATGATAATGCTGAAGGCCAGGGAATGGTCGTCACTGTCCCCCAGATGCTCACCCACTGAGAGATCTGTGACCTGACCCTGTTCGTTACCTAATACTAGCTCTAGTATGGCATTCCCCCCTAGTCGGCCTGTCAACATACTGTGACAGGAATCCGTCCTGGACACACTTAACAAACTCTGCTCTGTCCAAACCCTTGGAACTAATCAGGTGCTGATGGAAATATCATAGGAAAACTTGGACTAGGGGAAAGAAATGAAAGAGGCGAGAAATGGGTAGAATGGTGCAAGATGAATAATCAGGTCATTATGAATACCGACTTTAAAAACCATCCAAGACGCTTGTGGACCTGGAAAAGTCCAGGTGATAGCACCAGAAATCAAATTGACTTTATTACTATAAACTAAAGATTTAGAAACTCAGTGACTCAATTCAAAACGTATCCAGGTTCAGAGTGTAATAGTGACCATAACCCAATAACATGTCATGTAAAAGTACAACTTAAAAAACTAAAGAAGCAAAAACCTGAACAATCCGGTGACTACTCGCAATTATTAAAAGAAGAAAACGTAAGATAAAAATTTACAATTGAAGTAAGGAAAAGATTTCAAAGTCTAGAAATAGAATCTGTTGAAGATGATAGCAATCATGTCGAAATGAAGTTCCTGACGAAGGGTCTCGGCCTGAAACGTCGACTGTACCTCTTCCTAGAGATGCTGCCTGGCCTGCTGCGTTCACCAGCAACTTTGATGTGTGTTGCTTGAATTTCCAGCATCTGCAGAATTCCTCGTGTTTGTGATGTCAAAATGAAGTTTAACACTGCTGGTACCAAATTGTATAGTCTCTGCCATTCCTTTGGGTTCATCAGATGCATGGAGAGGAGGAGATTGCTGCATGGGCAACAGCTTGCTCTCCATATTATACCAGGCTTGCGTATCTAAACAGCAAGGATGCAACCTCCATGGTCAACTCTGATTGAAGGAGGCCCTCATCTTAATTATATGTACCAATATCAGGACCCTCTCATTTTTCTCCACTCAAAGAAAGACAGACAGCCTATCCTGCCTTCTCTCAATTGACAGGTTTCATCCCAGCAATGTTCTGGGGAATCACCACTTTAAAAGGTCCTTCCCATAGTCTTTCTAACATTACTGTTTTTATTATAGAGCATGGGTAGGCAACCTGAAGCACAAATGATTTTCTAGCATGCGTTATTCATTAATTTGAGGCAAAACATAACTAAATGTATTTAAATGGATAATTCCCATTTTTCAAGTTTTTTTATGGCATTTATCTGGCCCACTGTGCAGTCATTAATACATGATCCGGCCCACAGAGGCAAAAAGGTTGCCAACCCCTGTTACAGAGAGTTATTTATGATTTATGCTGACTTTGACTTATTTTTCATTAGTCTCGAAGTACCTTGAAACCCCATCCTTAATAATACACTCCAACATTTCCCCAACCAATGAGGCTAGGGTAACTGGCCAATAATTTCCTTTCTTTTCTGTTTCTCCCTTCTTAAAGAGTGGAGTAACATTTGCAATCTTCCAGATCTCCATGGCCATGCCAGAATCAAGTGATTCTTGCAAGGTCAAGACCAATACATCTGTCATCTCTTCAGCAACCTCTCACAGGACTCTGGGGTGTAGTCCATCTTGCCCAGGTGACTTAGCCACATTAAGACCATTCAATTTAAGACCATACCAATGACATAGCAAGGAAGAGTGAAGAGGTCCTGGAGAGTGAGTATAGAGAGCTTGGTAGGAAGGTGAAAAGCAGGACCTCAAGGGTGGTAATCTCAGGATTGCTACCTGTGCTAGGTGCCAGTGAGGGTAGGAATAGGATGCTCTGGAGGAGGAACAAGTGGCTGAGGAACTGGTGTAGGGGGCAGGGTTTCAGATTTCAGGATCATTGGGACCTCTTCTGGGGCAGGTGGACCTGTACAAGAGAGACGGGTTACACTTGAACCACAGGGGGACCAATATCCTTTCAGGGAGGTTTGTTAGTGCTATTGGGGAGACTTTAAACGAGATTTGCAGGGGAATGGGAACCAGAGTGCCAGAGCTGACAGTGTGGCTGGGGTGAAAATAAATGATATTGAAAGTTTAAGCAAATCCGCTGATAGAAAGGTTGTGAGTGGTGGTAAAAATCTTCTGAGGTGTATATATTTCAATGCTAGGAGTATTGCAGGGAAGGCGGATGAGTTGAGGGCGTGGATTGACACGTGGAATTATGATGTTGTAGCAATTAGTGAAACTTGGCTACAGGAGAGGCAGGACTGGCAGCTTAATATTCCAGGTTCCGATGTTTCAGATGTGATCGAGGCAGAGGAATGAAAGGTGGGGGAGTAGCATTGCTTGTTAGGGAAAATATTACAGCAGTGCTCAGGCAGGACAGATTAGAGGGCTTGTCTACTGAGTCCTTATGGGTGGAGCTGAGAAACAGGAAAGGTATGGCCACATTAGTGGGATTGTATTACAGACCACCCAATAGTCAACGAGACTTGGAAGAGCAAATCTGCAGAGAGATAGCAGGCAACTGCAGGAAACAAAGTTGTGGTGGTAGGGGATTTTAATTTTCCATACATTGATTGGGACTCCCATACTGTTAGAGGTCTAGATGGTTTAGAGTTTGTAAAAGGTGCTCAGGAAAGTTTTCTAAATCAGTCTATAGAGGGACAAACTAGAGGGGATGCAATATTGGATCTCCTGTTAGGAAACGAATTAGGGCAAGTGACAGAAGTCTGTGTAGGGAGCACTTTGGTTCCAGTGATCATAACACCATTAGTTTCAATTTGATCATGGACAAGGATAGATCTGGTCCTAGGGTTGAGGTTCTGAACTGGAAGAAGGCCAAATCTGAAGAAATGAGAAAGGATCTAAAAAGCGTGGATTGGGACAGGTTGTTCTCTGGCAAAGATGTGATTGGTAGGTGGGAAGCCTTCAAAGGGGAAATTTTGAGAGTGCAGAGTTTGTATGTTCCTGTCAGGATTAAAGGCAAATTGAATAGGAATAAGGAACCTTGGTTCTCAAGGGATATTGCAACTCTGATAAAGAAGAGGGAGTTGTATGAAATGTATAGGAAACAGGGGGTAAATCAGGTGCTTGAGGAGTATAAGAAGTGCAAGAAAATACTTAAGAAAGAAATCAGGAGGACAAAAAGAAGACATGAGGTTGCCTTGGCAGTCAAAGTGAAGGATAATCCAAACAGATTTTACAAGTATATTAAGAGCAAAAGGATTGTAAGGGATAAAATTGGTCCTCTAGAAGATCAGAGTGGTCGGCTTTGTGCGAAACCAAAGGAAATGGGGGAGATCTTAAATAGGTTTTTTGCGTCTGTATTTACTAAGGAAGCTGGTATGAAATCTATGGAATTGAGGGAATCAAGTAGTGAGACCATGGAAACTGTACAGATTGAAAAGGAGGAGGTGCTTGCTGTCTTGAGGAAAATTAAAGTGGATAAATCCCCGGGACCTGACAGAGTGTTCCCTCAGACCTTGAAGGAGACTAGTGTTGAAATTGTGGGGGCCCTAGCAGAAATATTTAAAATGTCGCTAAGGGTAAAGTGCCGGAGGATTGGAGAGTGGCTCATGTTGTTCCGTTGTTTAAAAAAGGATCGAAAAGTAATCCGGGAAATTATAGGCCAGTGAGTTTAACATCAGTAGTAGGTAAGTTATTGGAGGGAGTACTAAGAGACAGAATCTACAAGCATTTGGATAGACAGGGGCTTATTAGAGAGAGTCAACATGGCTTTGTGTGTGGTAGGTCATGTTTGACCAATCTGTCGGAGTTTTTCGAGGAGGTTACCAGGAAAGTGGATGAAGGGAAGGCAGTGGATATTGTCTACATGGACTTCAGTAAGGCCTTTGACAAGGTCCCACATGGGAGGTTAGTTAGGAAAATTCAGTCGCTAGGTATACATGGAGAGGTGGTAAATTGGATTAGACATTGGCTCGATGGAAGAAGCCAGAGAGTGGTGGTAGAGAATTGCTTCTCTGAGTGGAGGCCTGTGACTAGTGGTGTGCCACAGGGATCAGTGCTGGGTCCATTGTTATTTGTCATCTATATCAATGATCTGGATGATAATGTGGTAAATTGGATCAGCAAGTTTGCTGATGATACAAAGATTGGAGGTGTAGTAGACAGTGAGGAAGGTTTTCAGAGCCTGCAGAGGGACTTGGACCAGCTGGAAACGGGCTGAAAAATGGCAGTTGGAGTTTAATACAGACGTGTGAGGTATTGCACATTGGAAGGATAAACCAACGTAGAACATACAGGGTTAATGGTAAGGCACTGAGGAGTGCAGTGGAACAGAGGGATCTGGGAATACAGATACAAAATTCCCTAGAAGTGTTGTCACAGGTAGATAGGGTCATAAAGAGAGCTTTTGGTACATTGGCCTTTATTAATCGAAGTATTGAGTATAAGAGCTGGAATGTTATGATGAGGTTGTATAAGGCATTGGTGAGGCCGAATCTGGAGTATTGTGTTCAGTTTTGGTCACCATATTACAGGAAGGATATAAATAAGGTTGAAAGAGTGCAGAGAAGGTTTACAAGGATGTTGCCAGGACTTGAGAAATTCAGTTACAGAGAAAGGTTGAATAGGTTAGGACTTTATTCCCTGGAGCGTAGAAGAATGAGGGGAGATTTGATAGAGGTATATAAAATTATGATGGGTATAGAGTGAATGCAAGCAGGCTTTTTCCACTGAGGCAAGGGGAGAAAAAAACCAGAGGACATGGGTTAAAGGTGAGGGGAGAAAAGTTTAAAGGGAACATTAGGGGGGGCTTCTTCACACAGAGAGTGGTGGGAGTATGGAATGAGCTGCCAGACGAGGTGGTAAATGCGGTTTCTTTTTTAACATTTAAGAATAAATTGGACAGATACATGGATGGGAGGTGTATGGAGGGATATGGTCTGTGTGCAGGTCAGTGGGACTAGGCAGAAAATGGTTCAGCACAGCCAAGAAGGGCCAAAGGGCCTGTTTCTGTGCTGTAGTTTCTATGGTTCTATGGTTCTATGGTTCAATTTGCCTTGCACTTTTTCCTTTCTAATAGTAATAGCACCCGCTCCTGCTCCCTGACATTCACAGACTTCTGGCACACTGTTAGTGTCTTCCACAATGAAGACCGATGCAAATTTCACATCACATTTCATGTCACATGCCGGTGATAATAAACCTGATTCATAAGTATCCATGAAGTTCATCTGCCATGTCTTTGTCCCCCGTTACTACCTCACCAGCATCAGTTTCCAGAGGTCCAATATCAATTCTCACTTCCCTATTACTTTTTATATAACTGGAAAAAACTTTTGGTATCCTGCTTTATATCATTGGCAACTTTCACCCTCACACATCATCTTTTCTCTTCATATTGCTTTTTTAAGAATCAGAATAAGGTTAATTATCACCGGTAGAGAAACATAGAAAACCTACAGCACAATAAAGGCCCTTTGGCTCACAATGTTGTCCCGAACATGTACTTACTTTAGAAATTACCTAGGGTTACCCATAGCCCTCTATTTCACTGAGCTCCATGTACCTATCCAGGAGCCTCTTAAAAGACCTTATTCTATCCGCCTCCACCACAGTCACTGGCAGCCCATTCCACGCACTCACTACTCTCTGTGTAAAAATCTTATCCCGACATCTCCTCTGTACCTGCTTCCCAGCACCTTAAAACCATAGAAACCATAGAAACTACAGAACAGAAACAGGCCTTTTGGCCCTTCTTGGTTGTGTCGAACCATTTTCTGCCTAGTCCCACTGACCTGCACACGGACCATATCCCTCCATACACCTCCCATCCATGTATCTGTCCAATTTATTCTTAAATGTTAAAAAAGAACCCGCATTTACCACCTCGTCTGGCAGCTCAGTCCATACTCCCACCACTCTCTGTGTGAAGAAGTCCCCTCCTAATGTTCCCTTTAAACTTTTCCCCCCTCACCCTTAACCCATGTCCTCTGGTTTTTTTCTCCCCTTGCCTCAGTGGAAAAAGCCTGCTTGCATTCACTCTATCTATACCCATCATAAAACGGTGCCCTCTCGTGATAGCCACTTCAGCCCTGGGAAAAAGCCTCTGACTATCCACATGATCAATGCTTCTCATCATCTTATACACCTCTATCAGGTCACCTCTCATCCTCCGTCGCTCCAAGGAGAAAAGGCCAAGTTCACTCAACCTATTCTCGTAAGGCATGCTCCCCAATCCAGGCAACATCCTTGTAAATCTCCTCTGCACCCTTTCTACAGTTTCCACATCCTTCCTGTAGTGAGGCAACCAGAACTGAGCACAGTACTCCACATGGGGTCTGACCAGGGTTCTATACAGCTGTAACCCCTCGATTCTTGAACTCAATCCCACAAATGATGAAGGCCGATGCACCGTATGCCTTCTTAACCACAGAGTCAACCTGCACAGCAGCTTTGAGTGTCCTGTGGACTCGGACCCCAAGATCTCTCTGATCTTCCATGCTTGCTAGAATCTTACCATTAATACTATACACTGCCATCATATTTAACCTACCAAAATGAACCACCTCACACTTATCTGGGTTGAACTCCATATGCCACTTCTCAGCTCAGTTTTGCATCCAATCGATGTCCTGCTGTAACCCCTGACAACCCTCCACACTATCCACAACAGACCCAACGTTTGTGTCATCAGCAAATTTACTAATCCCTCCACTTCCTCATCCAGGTCATTTTCAGCGACACAAGTTTGCAAAGGAACATCTAAACAAGTCTGATGTATTTTGGAAACAAGTCCTGTGGACTGATGAAGTTAAAACAGAACTTTTTGGCCACAATGAGCAAAGGTATGTTTGGAGAAAAAAGGGTGCAGAATTTCATGAAAAGAACACCTCTCCAACTGTTAAGCATGGGTGTGGATCGATCATGCTTTGGGGCTTGTGTTGAAGCCAGTTGCACAGGGAACATTTCACTGGTAGAGGGAAGAATGAATTCAATTAAATACCAGCAAATTCTCGAAGCAAACATCACACCATCTGTAAAAAAGCTGATGATGAAAAGAGAATGGCTTCTGCAACAGGATAATGATCCTAAACACACCTCAAAATCCACAATGGACTACCTCGAGGTGCAAGCTGAAGGTTTTGCCATGGCCCTCACAGTCCCCTGACCTAAACATCATCGAAAATCTGTGGATAGACCTCAAGAGTGCAGTGCATGCAAGACGGCCCAAGAATCTCACAGAACTAGAAGCCTTCTGCAAGGAAGGATGAGTGAAAATCCTCCAAACAACACTGGCTATAGAAAGCATTTACAAGCTATGATACTTGCCAAAGAGGGTGTTACTAAATACTGACCATGCAGGGTGCCCAAACTTTTGCTTCGGGCCCTTTTCCTTTTTTGTTATTATGAAACTGTAAAAGATGGAAATAAAAAAGTATTCTTGCTTAAAATATTAAAGAAATGTCATCTTTAACTTCATGCCTTTTGGAAATCACGTCATCTTTTACTCATTTAGCTAGTCAGAGTAACAAAAATTTTGACCAGGGATGCCCAAACTTTTGCATGCCTCTGTATAAAAATCACGAAAAGAAGAGGTCCCAGAACAAATCCCTGAGGCACACCACTGGTAAAAGACCTCCATGCAGAATATGACCCATCTACAACCACTCTTTGCCTTCTGTGGGCAAGCCAATTCTGAATCTACAAAGCAAAGTCCCCTTGGATCCTTTGCTTCCTTATTTTCTAAATAAGCCTTGCTTATCAAATGCCTTGCTGAAATCCATATACACTACATCTACTGCTCTACCTTCATCAATGAGATTAGTCGCATTCTCAAAAAATTCAATCAGGCTCGTAAGGCATGACCTGCCTTTGACAAAGCTATGCTGACTATTCTTAAATATATTATGCCTCTCCAAATGTTCATAAATCCTGCCTCTCAGGATCTTCTCCATCAACTTACCAACCACTGAGGTATGACTCACTGGTCTATAATTTCCTGTGCTATCTCTACTCCCTTTCTTGAATAAGGGAACAATAACTACAACCCTCCAATCCTCCGGAACCTCTCCCGTCCCCATTGATGAGGCTAAGATGGCCAGAGGCTCAGCAATCTCATCACTCACCTCCCACAGTAGCCTGGGGCGCATCTCATCCAGTCCCAGGGACTTACCTAACTTGATGCTTTCCAAAAGCTCTAGCATATTCTCTTTCTTAATGTATATATGCCGAAGCTTTTCAGTCCACTGTAAGTCATCCCTACAACCTCCAAGGTCCTCTTCCGTAGTGACTATTGAAGCAAAGTATTCATTAAGTACCTCTGCTATCTCCTCCGGTTCCATACACACTTTTCCACTGTCACACTTGATTGGTCCTATTCTCTCACATCTGAACCTCATGCTCTTCACATACTTGTAGAATGCCTTGGGGTTTTCCTTAATCCTGCTCACCAAGGCCTTCTCATGGCCCCTTCTAGCTCTCCTAGTTTCATTCTTAAGTTTCTTCCTGCTAGCCTTATAATTTTCTGCATCCCCATCATCACCTAGTTTTTTTGAACCTTTTCTTCTTGACTAAATAATTAACAGCCTTTCTACATCATGGTTCCTACACCTTACCATCCTTTTCCTGTCTCATTGGAACATACAGTTGAAGTCAGAAGTTTACATACACTTAGGTTGAAGTTATTAAAACTCATTATTTAACTACTCCACAGATTTCATATGAGCAAACTATAGTTTTGGCAAGACACAAGTAATTTTTGCAACAATTGTTTACAGACAGATTATTTCACTTTTAATTGACTATATCACAATTCCACTTGAATGCGTGGCTGAGGAGTTGGTGCAGGGAGCAGGGTTTCAGATTTTTGGATCATTGGGATCTCTTCTGGGGTAGGTGGGACCTGTACAGATTGGATGGGTTGCACCTGAACTCGAGGGGGAGCAATATTCTAGCAGGTAGGTTTGCTAGCATGGTTCGGGAGGGTTTAAACTAATTTGCAAGGGGGATGGGACCCGGAGCGATAAAGCAGTGAAAGAAGTGCATGGAGTAAAGACAGGTCTAACATATAGAGATACTTTGAGAAAAGAGAAGCAGAATAAAGGGTGTAAAGGTAGTAAGGTAGAAGGGCTAAAGTGTGTGTACTTCAATGCAAGAAGCATCAGGAACAAAGGTGATGAACTGAGAGCTTGGATACATACATGGAATTATGATGTAGTGGCCATTACAGAGACTTGGCTGGCACCAGGGCAGGAATGGAATCTCAATATTCCTGGATTTCAGTGCTTTAAAAGGGATAGAGAGGTGGGGGGAAGGGGAGGAGGGGTGGCATTACTGGTCAGGGATACTACTACAGCTACAGAAAGGGTGGGTAATGTAGCAGGATCCTCTTTTGAGTCAGTATGGGTGGAAGCCAAAAATTAGTGGGAAGAGAGAGGATTGGGAAGTTTTTAAAACCTTACAAAAGGAAACCAAGAAGGTCATTAAGAGAGAAAAGATTAACTATGAAAGGAAGCTAGCAAATAATATCAAAGAGGATACTAAAAGCTTCTTCAAGTATATGAAGAGTAAAAGACAGGTGAGAGTAGATATAGGACCGATAGAAAATGACGCTGGAGATGAGGAGATGGCAGAGGAACTGAACAAGTATTTTGCATCAGTCTTCACTGAGGAAGACAGCAGTGTACCGGACACTCAAGGGTGGCAGGGAAGAGAAGTGTGCGCAGTCACAATTACGACAGAGAAAGTACTCAGGAAGCGGAATAGGCTAAAGGTAGATAAATCTCCTGGACCAGATGGAATGCACCCTCGTGTTCTGAAGGAAGTAGCTGTGGAGATTGCGGAGGCATTAACGATGATCTTTCAAAAGTCGATAGATTCTGGCATGGTTCCGGAGGACTGGAAGATTGCAAATGTCACTCCGCTATTTAAGAAGGGGGCAAGGAAGCAAAAAGGAAATTATAGACCTGTTAGCTTGACATCCGTGGTTGGGAAGTTGTTGGAGTCGATTGTCAAGGATGAGGTTACAGAGTACCTGGAGGCATATGACAAGATAGGCAGAACTCAGCATGGATTCCTTAAAGGAAAATCCTGCCTGACAAACCTATTACAATTTTTTGAGGAAATTACCAGTAGGCTAGACAAGGGAGGTGCAGTGGATGTTGTATATTTGGATTTTCAGAAGGCCTTTGACAAGGTGCTACACATGAGGCTACTTAACAAGATAAGAGCCCATGGAATTACGGGAAAGTTACATACGTGGATAGAGTGTTGGCTGATTGGCAGGAAACAGAGTGGGAATAAAGGGATTGTATTCTGGTTGGCTGCCGGTTACCAGTGGTGTTCCGCAGGGATCAGTGTTGGGGCCGCTTCTTTTTACATTGTACATCAACGATTTAGATTATGGAATAGATGGCTTTGTGGCTAAGTTTGCTGACGATACGAAGATAGGTGGAGGGGCCGGTAGTGCTGAGGAAACAGAGAGTCTGCAGAGAGACTTGGATAGATTGGAAGAATGGGCAGAGAAGTGGCAAATGAAGTACAATGTTGGAAAGTGTATGGTTATGCACTTTGGTAGAAAAAATAAACGGGCAGACTATTATTTAAATGGGGAAAGAATTCAAAGTTCTGAGATGCAACGGGACTTGGGAGTCCTCATACAGGATACCCTTAAAGTTAACCTCCAGGTTGAGTCAGTAGTGAAGAAGGCGAATGCAATGTTGGCATTCATTTCTAGAGGAATAGAGTATAGGAGCAGGGATGTGATGTTGAGGCTCTATAAGGCGCTGGTGAGACCTCACTTGGAGTACTATGGGCAGTTTTGGTCTCCTTATTTAAGAAAGGATGTGCTGACGTTGGAGAGGGTACAGTGAAGATTTACTAGAATGATTCCGGGAATGAGAGGGTTAACATATGAGGAACGTTTGTCCGCTCTTGGACTGTATTCCTTGGAGTTTAGAAGAATCAGGGGAGACCTCATAGAAACATTTCAAATGTTAAAAGGCATGGACAGAGTGGATGTGGCAAAGTTGTCTCCCATGATGGAGGAGTCTAGTACGAGAGGGCATGACTTAAGGATTGAAGGGCGCCCTTTCAGAACAGAAATGCGAAGAAATTTTTTTAGTCAGAGGGTGGTGAATCTATGGAATTTGTTGCCACAGGCAGCTGTGGAGGCCAAGTCATTGGGTGTATTTAAGGCAGAGATTGATAGGTATCTGAGTAGCCAGGGCATCAAAGGTTATGGTGAGAAGGCAGGGGAGTGGGACTAAATAGGGGAAAATGGATCAGCTCATGATAAAATGGCGGAGCAGACTCGATGGGCCGAATGGCCTACTTCTGCTCCTTTGTCTTATGGTCTAAGTCAGGAACAGGTAGGGAGCAGTTACTCTATTGGGGCTATTCAAAAGGTGCCCTGGTAGCAGCAGAGATACAGAGGAGCAGACTGGGAGGCAGATTTTGGAAAGGTGCAAAAATAACAGGGTTGTTATCATGGGTGACTTTAACTTCCCTAATATTGATTGGCACCTGATTAGTTCCAAGGGTTTAGTTGGGCAGAGTTTGTTAAGTGTGTCCAGGACAGATTCCTGTCACAATATGTGGACAGGCCAACTAGGGGGAATGCCATACCACATCTAGTACTAATAATGAACCGGGTCAGGTTACAGATCTCTCAGAGGGTGAGCATCTGGGGGACAGTGACCACCACTCCCTGGCCTTTAGCATTATCATGGAAAAGGATAGAATCAGAGAGGACAGGAAAATTTTTAACTGGAGAAGGGCAAATTATGAGGCTATAAGGCGAGAACTTGTGGGTGTGAATTGGGATGATGTTTTAGCAGGGAAATGTACTATGGACATGTGGTCGATGTTTAGAGATCTCTTGCAGGATGCTAGGGATAAATTTGTCCCAGTGAGAAAGATAAAGAATGGTAGGGCGAAGGAACCATGGGTGACAAGTGAGGTGGAAAATCTAGTCAGGTGGAAGAAGGCAGCATACATGAGGTTTAGGAACGCAAACACGAGGAATTCTGCAGATGCTGGAAATTTAAGTAACACACATCAAAGTTGCTGGTGAACGCAGCAGGCCAGGCAGCATCTCTAGGAAGAGGTACAGTCAATGTTTCAGGCCGAGACCCTTCGTCAGGACTAACTGAAGGAAGAGCTAGTAAGAAATTTGAAAGTGGGAGGGGGAGATCCAAAATGATAGGAGAAGACAGGTGGGGGAGGGATGAAGCCAAGAGCTGGACGGGTGATTGGCAAAAGGGATATGAGGGGATCATGGGACAGGAGGCCCAGGGAGAAGGAAAAGGGGGGGGGGAACCCAGAGGATGGGCAAGGGGTATAGTCAGAGGAAGAGAAAGGAGAGTGAGAGAAAGAATGTGTGTATATAAATAAATAACGGATGGGGTACGAGGGGGAGGTGGGGCATTAGTGGAAGTTAGAGAAGTCAATGTTCATGCCATCAGGTTGGAGGTTACCCAGACGGAATATAAGGTGTTGTTCCTCCAACCTGAGTGTGGCTTCATCTTTACAGTAGAGGAGGCCGTGGATAGACATGTCAGAATGGGAATGGGATGTAGAATTAAAACATGTGGCCACTGGGAAATCCCGCTTTCTCTGGCGGACAGAGTGTAGGTGTTCAGCAAAACGATCTCCCAGTCTGCATCGCATCTCACCAGTACATAGAAGGCCACATCGGGAGCACTGGACGCAGTATATCACCCCAGCCGACTCACTGGTGAAGTGTCGCCTCACCTGGAAGGACTGTCTGGGGCCCTGAATGGTGGTAAGGGAGGAAGTGTAAGGGCATGTGTAGCACTTGCTCCGCTTACAAGGATAAGTGCCAGGAGGGAGATCAGTGGGGAGGGATCGGAGGGACAAATGGACAAGGGAGTCGCGTAGGGAGCGATCCCCGCGGAAAGCATTGGGAGGAGAGGGAAAGATGTGCTTAGTGGTGGGATCCCGTTGGAGGTGGCAGAAGTTACAGAGAGTAATATGTTAGACCCGGAGGCTGGTGGGGTGGTAGGTGAGGACCAGGGGAACCCTATTCCTAGTGGGGTGGCGGGAGGATGGAGTATAGAGCAGATGTGCGTGAAATGGGGGAGATGCGTTTGAGAGCAGAGTTGATGGTGGAGGAAGGGAAGCCCCTTTCTTTAAAAAAGGACATCACCCTCCTCCCTCCTCCAACGAGATCCCACCACTAAGCACATCTTTCCCTCCCCCCCGCCGCTTTCCGCAGGGATTGCTCCCTATGCGACTCCCTTGTCCATTCATCCCGCCCCCCATCCCTACCCGCTGATCTCCGTCCTGGCATTTATCCTTGTAAGCGGAACAAGTGCTACACATCCCCTTACACTTCCTCCCTTACCACCATTCAGGGCCCCAGACAGTCCTTCCAGGTGAGGTAACACTTCACCTGTGAGTCAGCTGGTGTGATATACTGTGTCCGGTGCTCCCGATGTGGCTTTCTATATATTGACGAGACCCGATGCGGTCTGGAAGATCGTTTTGCTGAACACCTACGCTCTGTCCGCCAGAGAAAGCAGGATCTCCCAGTGGCCACACATTTTAATTCCACATCCCATTCCCATTCTGAAATGTCTATCCACGGCCTCCTCTACTGTAAAGATGAAGCCACACTCAGGTTGGAGGAACAACACCTTATATTCCAACCTGATGGCATGAACATTGACTTCTCTAACTTCTGCTAATGCCGCACCTCCCCCTCGTACCCCATCCGTTATTCATATACACACATTCTTTCTCTCACTCTCCTTTCTCTCCCTCTGTCCCTCTGACTATACCCCTTGCCAATCCTCTGGGTTCTCCCCCGCCCTTTTCCTTCTCCCTGGGCCTCCTGTCCCATGATCCTCTCATATCCCTTTTGCTAATCACCTGTCCAGCTCTTGGCTTCATCCCTCCCCCTCCTGCCTTCTCCTATCATTTTGGATCTCCCCCTTCCCCTCCCACTTTCAAATCTCTTACTAGTTCTTCCTTCAGTTAGTCCTGACAAAGGGTCTCGGCCTGAAACGTCGACTGTAACTCTTCCTAGAGATGCTGCCTGGCCTGCTGCATTCACCAGCAACTTTGATGTGTGTTGCATGAGGTTTCGGAAGCAAGGATCAGATGGGTCTATTGAGGAATATAGTATAGCAAGAAAGGAGCTTAAGAAGGGGCTGAGAAGAGCAAGAAAGGGGGCATGAGAAGGCCTTGGCGAGTAGGGTAACGGAAAACCCGAAGGCGTTCTTCAATTATGTGAAGAAAAAAAGGATGACACGAGTGAAGGTAGGACCGATTAGAGATAAAGGTGGGAAGATGTGCCTGGAGGCTGTGGAAGTGAGCGAGGTCCTCAATGAATACTTTTCTTCGGTATTCACCAATGAAAGGGAACTTGATGAAGGTGAGGACAATATGAGTGAGGTTGATGTTCTGGAGCACGTTGATACTAAGGGAGAGGAGGTGTTGGAGTGGTTAAAATACATTAGGACAGATAAGTCCCCAGGGCCTGACGGAATATTCCCCAGGCTGCTCCATGAGGCAAGGGAAGAGATTGCTGAGCCTCTGGCTAGGATCTTTATGTCCTCGTTGTCCACGGGAATGGTATCGGAGGATTGGAGGGAGGCGAATGTTGTCCCCTTGTTCAAAAAAGGTAGTAGGGATAGTCCGGGTAATTATAGACCAGTGAGCCTTACGTCTGTGGTGGGAAAGCTGTTGGAAAAGATTCTTAGAGATAGGATCCCTGAGCATTTAGAGAATCCTGGTCTGATCAGGGACAGTCAGCATGGCTTTGTGAAGGGCAGATCGTGTCTAACAAGCCTGATAGAGTTCTTTGAGGAGGTGACCAGGCATATAGATGAGGGTAGTGCAGTGGATGTGATCTATATGGATTTTAGTAAGGCATTTGACAAGGTTCCACACGGTAGGCTTATTCAGAAAGTCAGAAGGCATGGGATCCAGGGAAGTTTGGCCAGGTGGATTCAGAATTGGCTTGCCTGCAGATGGCAGAGGGTCGTGGTGGAAGGAGTACATTCAGATTGGAGGATTGTGACTAGTGGTGTCCCACAAGGATCTGCTCTGGGACCTCTACTTTTTGTGATTTTTATTAATGACCTGGATGTAGGGGTAGAAGGGTGGGCTGGCAAGTTTGCATACGACACAAAGGTTGGTGGTGTTGTAGATAGTGTACAGGATTGTCGAAGATTGCAGAGAGACATTGATAGGATGCAGAAGTGGGCTGAAAAGTGGCAGATGGAGTTCAACCCGGAAAAGTGTGAGGTGGTACACTTTGGAAGGACAAACCCCAAGGCAGAGTACAAAGTAAATGGCAGGATACTTGGTAGTGTGGAGGAGCAGCGGGATCTGGGGGTAAATGTCCACAGATCCCTGAAAGTTGCCTCACAGGTGGATAGGGTAGTTAAGAAAGCTTATGGGCTGATAGCTTTTATAAGTCCAGGGATAGAGTTTAAGAGTCACGATGTAATGATGCAAATCTATAAAACTCTGATCAGGCCACACTTGGAGTACTGTGTCCAGTTCTGGTTACCTCACTATAGGAAGGATGTGGAAGCATTAGAAAGGGTACAGAAGAGATTTACCAGGACACTGCCTGGTTTAGAGAGTATGGATTATGATCAGAGATTAAGGGAGCTAGGGCTTTACTCTTTGGAAAGGAGGATGAGAGGAGACATGATAGAGGTGTACAAGATAATAAGAGGAATAGATAGAGTGGATAGCCAGCGCCTCTTCCCCAGGGCACCACTGCTCAATACAAGAGGACATGGCTTTAAGGTTAGGGGTGGGAAGTTCAAGGGGGATATTAGAGGAAGGTTTTTTACTCAGAGAGTGGTTGGTGCGTGGAATGCACTGCCTGAGTCAGTGGTGGAGGCAGATACACTAGTGAAGTTTAAGAGACTACTAGACAGGTATATGGAGGAATTTAAGTTGGGGGCTTACATGGGAGGCAGGGTTTGAGGGTCGGCACAACATTGCGTGCCGAAGGGCCTGTACTGTGCTGTACTATTCTATGTTCTAACATTTGGAGAGGAATAATATGATTAGGAATAGTCGGCACGGCTTTGTCAAAGGCAGGTTGTGCCTTACGAGCCTGATATAATTTTTTGAGGATGTGACTAATCACATTGATGAAGGTAGAGCAGTAGATGTAGTGTATATGGATTTCGGCAAGGCTTTTGATAAGGTACGCCATGCAAGGCTTATTGAGAAAGTAAGGAGGCATGAGATCCAAGGGGACATTGCTTTGTTGTTCCAGAATTGGCTTGCTCCCATAAGGTAGAGTGGTTGTAGACGGGTCATATTCTGCATGGAGGTCAGTGACCAGTTGTTTGCCTCAGCAATCTGTTCTTGGACCCCTACTCTTTGTGATTTTTGTAAATGACCTGGATGAGGAAGTGGAGGGTGGGTTAGTAAATTTGCTGATGACACAAAGGTTGGGGGTGTTGTGGATATTGTGGAGGGCTGTCAGAGGTTACAGCAGGACATTGATAGGATGCAAAACTGGGCTGAGAAGTAGCAGATGGAGTTCAACCCAGATAAGTGTGAGGTGGTTCATTTTGGTAGGTCAAATATGATGGCAGAGTATAGTATTAATGGTAAGACTCTTGGCAGTGTGGAGCATCAGAGGGACCTTGGGGTCCGAGTCGATAGGACACTCAAAGCTGCTGTGCAGGTTGACTCTGTGGTTAAGAAGGCAAACGGTGTATTGGCCTTCATCAATCGTGGGATTGAGTTTAAGGGCTGAGAGGTAATGTTACAGCTATGTAGGACCCTGGTCAGAACCCACTTGGAGTACTATGCTCAGTTCTGGTCGCCTCACTATAGGAAGGATGTGGAAACTATGGAAAGGGTGCAGAGGAGATTGCAAGGATGTTGCCTCGATTGGGGAGCATGCCTTACAAGGATAGATTGACCTTGGCCTTTTCTCCTTGGAAAGATGGAAGATGAAAGGTGACCTGATAGAGGTGTACAAAATGATGAGAGGCATTGATTGTGTGCATAGTCAGAGGCTTTTTCCCAGGGCTGAAATGGCTAGCATGAGAGGACACAGTTTTAAGGTGCTTGGAGATGTCAGGGCTAAGTTTTTTTTTACACAGAGTGGTGAGTGCGTGGAATGGGCTGCTGGCAACTGTGGTGGAGGCCGATACAATAGGGTCTTTTAAGAGACTCCTGGATAGTTACATGAAGCTTAGGAAAATAGAGGGCTATGGGAACCCTAGCTTTGTGGGCCGAAGGCCCTGCATTGTGCTGTAGGTTTTCTATGTTTCTAATATTGGGGTAATTAAAACTTCCCACCACGACATATGTCGTGAAATTTGTTAACTTAGCAGCAGCAGTTCAATGCAATACATAAAATAGAGGGGAAGAATAATAAATAAATAAATTACAGTAAACATATTGAATAGATTAAAATTCATGCAAAAACAGAAACAATACATATAAAAAAAAGTGAGGTAGTCTTCACTGCTTCAATGTCCGTTTCGGAATCGGATGGCGGGGGGAAGAAGCTGTTCCTGAATCGCTGAGTGTGAGCCTTCAGGCTTCTGTACTTCCTGCCTGATGGTAACAGTGAGAAGAGGGCCTGTCCTGGGTGCTGGAGGTCCTTAATATAGATGCTGCCTTTCTGAGGTACCGCTCCTTGAGGACATCCTGGGTACTTTGTAGACTAGTACCCAAGATGGAGTCAACTAAATTTATGGCCCTTAGTTGCTTTTTGTTGGATTTAAAAACTTCCCAATCATCCAACTTCCCATTCACTTCTGGTACCTTATATGCCCTTTCCTTGGTTTTCGTGCAGTCCTTAATTTCCCTTGTCAGCCACGATTGCCTACCCCTGCCATTTGTGAACAACTTCCTCTGTGGGACATATCTACCCTGTGCCTTGTGAACTATTCCCAGAAACTTCAGCTATTTCTGCTCTGCCATCATCCCCACCAGTATCCTCCTCTAATCCACCTGGGTAAGCTCCTCCTTCATGCCTCTGTAACTCGCTTCATTCCAAAGTGATACTGATGTGCGACTTATCCTTCTCCCTCTCAAGTTGCAGTATGAATTCAATCATATTATGATCACTGCTTCCTTAGGGTTCCTTTACATTAAGCTCCCTAATAAGATCTGGGTTATTACCCAACACCCAATCTAAGGTATCCTTTCCCCGAGTAGGCTCAAGCCCAAGCTGCTCTAAAAAGCCATCTCATAGGCATTCAACAAATTCCACGTTTTGCAATCCGACACCAATCTAATTTTCCCAATCCCCTTGCATATTGAAGTCCATTGCAGTTGCGTCATTACCCTTATTACATGCCTTTTCCAGCTCCCTTTGCAATCTCAACCCCACATCTTGGCTACTAGTTGGAGGCTTATTCCCATAATGTTTTTTTTTGCTCTTGCAGTTTCTCAACTCCACCCACAAAGATTCAACATTATCTAACCCTATGTCACCTCTATCTAAAGATGGAAATTCATCTCATACCAACAGAACTACACAACTATCTATGCCTCCCTACCTGTCCTTTCAACCCAAAGTATATCCTTCGATGTTAAGTGAAGAGAGGAGCAAATAAAACTCCAGAGGGGACAAGCAGAGCAGCCACTGCTGGGACTTTGGCTCAAAGGAGCCAAAGGAGGCTTAGGAAGAGGCGTCAGCTCTGCGTAAGATGTCCAGCTAAGTTTCTGGTAAGATTCCTTTTTTACTAACTGTGCCAGAGGTACTTACTGTAGCTTAAATGGTCATTGTGTGTTCTTCATGCCAGAAGTTGGAGTCCTAGGAAACCCAGAGTCTCCCAGGAAACTACATCTGCCTGAAGTGCATCCAGCTACTGCTCCTTGAAGACTATGTTAGGGATCTGGAGCAGCAGTTGAGTGACCTTCAGCTTGTATGGGAGAGTGAGAAGATCATCAATCAGAGTTACAGGGAAGCAGTCACCTCTAAGTTGCAGGAGATGGGTAGCGGTGTAGACAGTGGAATTGATGACTTTGAGGCAAAGTTTGCATGGGGTAGGTAGTGCTGAGGAAGCAATGCAATTGCAGCAGGACTTAGACAAATTGGAAGAATGGGCAAAAAAGTGGCAGAAGGAATAGAGTGCTGGGAAATGTATGATAATGCATTTTGGTAAAAGGAACAATGGTGCAGACTATTATCTAAATAGGGAGAAGGTTCAAACACCAGAGGTGCGGATGGACTTGGGAGTCCTTGTACAAGACTCCCAGAAGATTAATTTACAGGTTGAGTCTCCGGTTAAGAAGGGAAATGCAATTTTGGCTTTTATTTCAAGAAGAATAGAATATAAAAGCAAGGAGATAAAGGCTCAGCATAAGACACTGGTTAGGCAGTACTTGGAGTATTGTCAACAGTTTTGGGCCCCGCATCTCAGAAAGGATGTGTTGTCATAGAAGAGGGTCCAGAAGAAGTTCACGAGGATGATTTCAGGAATGAAGGGATTAACATACGAGGAGCATTTGGCTGCTTTGGGCCTGTACTAACTGGAATTTAGAAGAATGTGGAGGGATCTCATTGAAACCTATTGAAAGTTGAAAGGACAAGATAGGAAAAATCATCTCCACATCCACCCTATCGTGGGGGTATCCCAAACTAGAGGGAACAGCCTCAAAATTTAGGTGCGACCCTTTAAACAGAGGTAACGGAGATTGTACTGGGCCTTTCAGTGGCATCAACAGAGCTCTACGAACTAAATGAAAGTACAGAAGGGCTAAGCAGGTAGGCGCCGGTTATTTAAAAAGAGAGCTTCACAGGTGTTTCTCCATTACACGGGACCTATCAGCGGCATCAACATAGCTCTACGAACTAAATAAAAGTACAGAAAGACTAAGTAGAGCGGCCACTGTTGGGAGTAGGCCAGTGGCGAGCGTAGAAGTGACAGGCTTCAGCTCGGGAGAGGCGTCAGCTCTGTTAAGATTTCCTTTTTGCTTTTTTTTCCTCTCTTATTATACCACTTAAATGGCTGTGGTGTGCTCTTCGTGCCGGAGGTCGGAGAACTGGGAAACCAAGAGTCTCCCGGGGAACTATATCTGCATGAAGTGCATACGGCTGTAACTCCTTGAAGACCGTGTTAGGGATTTGCAGCAGCAACTGGATGACCTTCAGCTTCGACGGGAGAGTGAGGAGATAATTGATCAAAGTTACAGTGAAGTAGTCACCCCCAAGTTGCAGGAGGTGAGTAGCTGGGTGACCGTCAAGAGAAATGGAAATAGACAGTTAGAGCAGAGCACCCCTGTGGCCACCCTCTCACAAGTATACTGCTTTGGATACTTTTGTGGGAAATGACATGGTGACCTGGTTACAGGCACTGAGCATGGGTCCGTGGTGCAGAAGGGAAAGAGAGAGAAGAAGGGAGCAATATTGATAGGGGACTCAATAGTGAGGGGAACAGACAGGAGATTCTGTGGGCATGAACAGAACACCCAGATGATATGTTGCCTCCCAGGTGCCAGGGTCAGGGGTGTCTCAGATCACGTCCACAACATTTCGAAGAGGGAGGGGGAGCAGCCAGATGTCTTAGTACATATTGGTATCAATGACATAGGAAGGAAAAGCAATCAGGTCCTGAAAAGAGGATTTAGAGAGCTAGGTAGAAAGCTGAGAGGTAGGACCTCCCGGGTAGTAATTTTCTGGATTGCTGCCCGTGCGACGCGCCAGTGAGGGTAGAAACAGGATGATCTGGCAGATAAATGCATGGCTGAGAAGCTGGTGAAGGGGGCAGGGCTTCAGGTTCTTCGATCATTGGGATCTCTTCTGGAGGAGGTATGATCTGTTCAAAAGTGACTGGTTGCACCTGAAACTGAGGGGGACCAATATTCTCGTGAGCAGGTTTGTTAGAGCTGTTGGAAAGGGTTTAAATTAATTTGGCAGGCGGGTGGGAACCAGAGTGATGGAACTCAGGATAAGTCAGATGGTAAAAAAGTAAAGATAGCGTGTAGTCAGACTGTCAGGAAGGGCAGATAGGTGATGGGACACAGCGGCAGCCAACAGGCTGAGTATCAAAACATTAGGATGCAGAATCAGAAAGGGTAGCAAATACGGTACTCAAAGCGTTGTATCTAAATGCACGTAGTATAAGAAATAAGGTGGATGATTTGTTGCAATATTACAGGTTGCCAGGTATGATGTTGTGGCCATCACTGAATCGTGCCTGAAGGACAGTTGTAGATGGGAGCTGAATACCTAAGGTTACACATTATACCAGAGGGATAGGAAGGTGGGCAGAGGGTGTGGTGTGGCTCCACTGGTAAGGAATGGCACCAAATCAGTAGAAAGATGTGACATAGGATCTGAGGATGTTGAATCCTTGTGGGTTGAGTTGAGAAACTGCAAGGGTAAAAGGACCCTGATGGCAGTTATATACAGACCTCCCAACAGTGGCTGGGAGGTAGACCACAAATTACAACAGGAAGTAGAAAAGGCAGGTCAAAAGGGCAATGTTATGGTAATCATGGAAGATTTTAACATGCAGCTAGATCCAAGGATATACGGTGTATCGGAAAGATAGGTTAGTAGGCAGAGGTCGTGGCATGGCCCTGTGAATTAGAAATAATATTAAATCATTAGAAAGGGATGACATAGAATCAGAAGTCTCTATGGGTTGTGTTAAGAAATGGTAAGGGTAAAAGGACCCTAATGGCAGTTGTATACAGGTCTCTAAACAGCAGCGGGATGTGGATTACAATTACAGCAGAAGATAGAAAAAGCGTGTCAGAAGGGCAATATCATGATAATCGTTGGGGATTTTAACATGAAAGTGGATTGGGAAAACCAGGTCAGTACTGGACCTCAAGTGAGAGAATTTGTAGAATCTCTAAGGGATGGCTTTTTAGAGCAGCTTGTTGTTGAGCCCACTAGGGGATCGGCTGTGCTGGATTGGGTGTTGTGCTATGATTCGGAGGTGATAAGAGAGCTTAAGGTTAAGGAACTCATGCTCCTCATGGACAGTCATGGACAGTCAGGGTAAACCAGAAATTAAATCAGAAGTTAGTGAGAAAGGTAAGGAGGAAAACAAGTGAAGGAAAGACCTTTCGGTCCCATTTGTAATTATTGCAGGAAACCTGGTCATGTAACAGCTACACACATAAAAGTTGCTGGTGAACGCAGCAGGCCAGGCAGCATCTCTAGGAAGAGGTGCAGTCGACGTTTCCTGCTGCGTTCACCAGCAACTTTTATGTGTGTTGCTTGAATTTCCAGCATCTGCAGAATTCCTGTTGTTCATGTAATAGCTAACTGTTTCAACTGAGGAGGAGGAGAAGGAGGTAATCCCAGATGCCTATGTGCAACATATTGAAACACCTATAAATCCACAGGGTTCAAGAAATTCAAATAAAGCTTTGTCAGAGTCTGACCAAGTTAAGAGGGGATATAATCATTTTATAACCGAGGGATTTGGATCTTTGAAAGAGGGGTTCACTCAAGTGCCAATAAAAATCCTTAAGGATATAACTATATAACAATTACAGCACGGAAACAGGCCATCTTGACCCTTCTAGTCCATGCCGAACTCTTACTCTCAACTAGTCTCACCGACCTGCACTCAGCCCATAACCCTCTATTCCTTTCCTGTCAATATATCTATCCAATTTAACTTTAAACAACATCATCGAACCTGCCTCAACCACTTCTGCTGGAAGCTCGTTCCACACAGCTACCACTATCTGAGTAAAGAAGTTCCCCCTCATGTTACCCCTAAACTTTTGCCCTTTAACTCTCAACTCATGTCCTCTTGTTTGAATCTCCCCCACTCTCAATAGAAAAAGCCTATCCACGTCAACTCTATCTATCCCCCTCACAATTTTAAATACTTCTATCAAGTCTCCCCTCAACTTTCTATGCACCAAAGAGTAAAGACCCAACTTGTTCAACCTTTCTCTGTAACTTAGGTGATGAAACCCAGGTAACATTCTGGTAAATCTTCTCTGTACTCTCTCTATTTTGTTGACATCCTTCCTATAAATCGGTGACCAGAACTGTACACAATACTCCAAATTTGGCCTTACCAATGCCTTGTACAATTTCAACATTACATCCAACTCCTATACAGGTGTCCCCTGCTTTTCGAACGTTCGCTTTACGAAACCTCACTGTTATGAAAGACCTACATTAGTACCCTGTTTTTGCTTTCAGAAGGTGTTTTCACTGTTACGAAAAAAAAAGCAGCGCGCGATAAAAAATCAGCACGTGATAAAAGGCAGTGCGTGCCCCGAGCAGCGGCTCTCTCTGGATTCTCGCCGGCATTGCTTAAACACAAGCCTGTGAGCAGCCGTTTGCAAGATGAGTCCTAAGGTATCGGAAAAGCCTGAAAGAGCTCGTAAGGGTGTTACACTTAGCGTAAAACTAGACATAACTCAGCGTTTTGATCGTGGTGAACGAAGTAAGGACAAAGTGAGTTTGGCTTGTGGAAGCTGATGAATATGATGTTGAAGAGGTTTTGGCACAACTGACAGATGAAGAGCTGATGCAATTGCAAGAAAAAAGGATAACAATCGAAACTGTTGAGTAATGATAAAGTACAACTTTAATTTTGAAAGGGTACGTCCATTTAGGAGATATTTGCAGGATGGTTTGAGTCCTTACAAAGAATTGTGTGAGAGGAAAATGCACGAGGCTCAGCAGTCAAGCAAGCCTTCCACATCAGCCACAGCAGACGACGAACCTCAACCTTCAACATCGAGGCGGATAGAGGTTGAAGAAGATGAGCTGCCTGCTCTAATGGAAACAGACGACGACAAGATGACACCCCAGTGTCCCACCATCCCAACCTGCGACAACTCAGTCTAACACACCATCATCAGTGTGCTCGGCAAGCTATCTTCCCGATTCCCGTAAGTGATACTACACTGTACATACATTATTTCTACTTAATAGTGGCTGTGTATTTTTACATGTTATTTGGTATGATTTGGCAGCTTCATAGCTTAAAGGTTACTGGAGAGAGTGTTCTTGCCAACAGCGCTTGCGTGAGATTTTCTGCCAAGAGCGTTTGCGTGAGATTTTCTGCCGAGAGCGCTTGCGTGCAATTTTTGCTACAGATAACAGTTCATTAATGATTGTGGAAAAGTATTTCTACTTTATATAGGCGGTGTATTTATCATATCATTCCTGCATTTACTATATGTTACTGTTATTTTAGGCTTTATGTGTTATTTGGCATGATTTGGCAGGTTATTTTTGGGTCTGCGAACGCTCACAAAATTTTCCCATGTAAATAAATGGTAATTGCTTCTTCACTTTACGACATTCCAGCTTACGAACCATTTCACAGGAACGCTCTACCTTCGGATGGCGGGGGAAACCTGTACTCAATGCTCTGATTTATAAAGGCCAGCATACCAAAAGCTTTCCTCACCACCCAATCCACATGAGATTCCACCTTCAAGGAACTATGCACTATTATTCCCAGATCCCTCTGTTATACTGCATTCTTCAATACCCTACCGTTAACCATGTATGTCCTATTTTGATTCGAATTGGAGGGTTGTGACGAGTGGTGTCCCACAAGGATTTGTTCTGGGACCTCTACTTCTTCTGATTTCTATTAACAACCTGGATGTGGGGGTAGAAGGGTGGGTTGGCAAGTTTGCAGACGACACAAAGGTTGGTGGTATTGTAGATAGTGTACAGGATTGTCGAAGATTGCAGAGAGACATTGATAGGATGCAGAAGTGGGCTGAGAAGTGGCAGATGGAGTTCAACCCGGAGAAGTGTGAGGTGGTACACTTTGGAAGGACAAACTCCAAGGCAGAGCACTAAGAAAATGGCAGAATACTTAGCAGTGTGTAAGAGCAGAGGGATCTGGGGGTACATGTCCACAGATCCCTGAAAGTTGCCTCACAGGTAGATAGGGTAGTTAAGAAAGCTTATGGGGTGTTAGCTTTCATAAGTCGAGGGATAGAGTTTAAGAGTCGCGATGTAATGATGCAGCTCTATAAAACTCTGGTTAGGCCACACTTGGAGTACTGTGTCCAGTTCTGGTCACCTCACTATAGGAAGGATGTGAGTGCATTGGAAAGGGTACAGAGGAGATTTACCAGGATGCTGCCTGGTTTAGAGAGTATGGATATGATCAGAGATTAAGGGAGCTAGGGCTTTACTCTTTGGAGAGAAGGAGGATGAGAGGAGACATGATAGAGGTGTACAAGATATTAAGAGGAATAGATAAGAGTGGATAGCCAGCGCCTCTTCCCCAGGGCACCACTGCTCAATACAAGAGGACATGGCTTTAAGGTAAGGGGTGGGAAGTTCAAGGGGGATATTAGAGGAAGGTTTTTTACTCAGAGAGTGGTTGGTGCATGGAATGCACTGCCTGAGTCAGTGGTGGAAGCAGATACACTAGTGAAATTTAAGAGACTACTAGACAGGTATATGGAGGAATTTAAGGTGGGAGGTTAAATGGGAGGCAGGGTTTGAGGGTTGGCACAACATTGTGGGCCAAAGGGCCTGTACTGTGCTGTACTATTCTATGTTCCATCAAGGATGTCTCTGATCGCTTACATGACATTCTGAAGTGGGAGGGTGATCAGCCAGATGTCGTGGTGCACATCGGTACCAATGACATAGCAAGGAAGAGTGAGGAGGTCCTGGAGAGTGAGTATAGAGAGCTTGGTAGGAAATTGAAAAGCAGGACCTCGAGGGTGGTAATCTCAGGTTTGCTACCTGTGCTACGTGCCAGTGAGGGTAGGAATAGGATGCTCTGGAGGACGAACAAGTGGCTGAGGAATTGGTGTAGGGGGCAGGGTTTCAGATTTCAGGATCATTGGGACCTCTTCTGGTGCAGGTGGGACCTGTACAAGAGAGACGGGTTACACTTGAACTGCAGGGGGACTAATATCTTTTCAGGGAGGTTTGTTAGTGCTATTGGAGAGGCTTTAAACTAGATTTGCAGGGGGATGGGAACCAGAGTGCCAGAGCTGACAGTGTGGCTGGGGTGAAAATAAATTATGTTAAAAATTCAAGCAAATCCGCTAATAGAAAGGTTGTAAGTGGTGGTAAAAATTTTCTGAGGTGTATATATTTCAATGCTAGGAGTATTGCGGGGAAGGCGGATGAGTTGAGGGCGTGGGTTGACACGTGGAATTCTGACATTATAGCAATTAGTGAAACTTGGCTACAGGAGGGGCAGGACTGGCAGCTTAATATTCCAGGGTTCCGATGTTTCAGATGTGATCGAGGCAGAGGAATGAAAGGTGGGGGAGTTGCATTGCTTGTTAGGGAAAATATTACAGCAGTACTCAGGCAGGACAGATTAGAGGGCTTGTCTACTGAGTCCTTATGGGTGGAGCTGAGAAACAGGGAAGGTATGGCCACATTAGTGGGATTGTATTACAGACCACCCAATAGTCAACGAGAATTGGAAGAGCAAATCTGCAGAGAGATAGCAGGCAACTGCAGGAAACATAAAGTTGTGGTGGTAGGGGATTTTAATTTTCCATATATTGACTGGGACTTCCATACTGTTAGAGGTCCAGATGGTTTAGAGTTTGTAAAATGTGTTCAGGAAAGTTTTCTAAATCAATATATAGAGGGACCAACTAGAGGGGATGCAATATTGGATCTCCTGTTAGGAAACGAGTTGGGACAAGTGACGGAAGTCTGTGTAGGGGAGCACTTTGGTTCCAGTGATCATAACACCATTAGTTTCAACTTGATCATGGACGAGGATAGATCTGGTCCTAAGGTTGAGGTGTGAACTGGAAGAAGGCCAAATTTGAAGAAATGAGAAAGGATCTAAAAAGCATGGATTGCGACAGGTTGTTCTCTGGCAAAGATGTGATTGGTAGGTGGGAAGCCTTCAAAGGAGAAATTTTGAGAGTGCAGAGGTTGTATATTCCTGTCAGGATTAAAGGCAAAGTAAATAGGAATAAGGAATCTTGGTTCTCAAGGGATATTGCAACTCTGATAAAGAAGAAGAGGGAGTTGTATGACATGTATAGGAAACAGGGAGTAAATAAGTTGCTTGAGGAGTATAAGAAGTGCAAGAAAATACTGAAGAAAGAAATCAGGAGGGCTAAAAGTAGACATGAGGTTGCCTTGGCAGTCAAAGTGAAGGATAATCCAAAGAGCTTTTACAGGTATATTAAGAGCAAAAGGTTTGTAAGGGATAAAATTGGTCCTCTTGAAGATCAGAGTGATCGGCTATGTGCGGAACCAAAGGAAATGGGAGAGATTTTAAATAGGTTTTTTGTGTCTGTATTTACGAAGGAAACTGGCATGAAGTCTATGGAATTAAGGGAAACAAGTAGTGAGATCATGGAAACTGTACAGATTGAAAAGGAGGAGGTGCTTGCTGTCTTGAGGAAAATTAAAGTGGATAAATCCCCGGGACCTGACAGGGTGTTCCCTCGGACCTTGAAGGAGACTAGTGTTGAAATTGCAGATGCCCTGGCAGAAATATTTAAAATGTCACTGTCGACAGATGAGGTGCCGGAGGATTGGAGAGTGGCTCATGTTGTTCCGTTGTTTAAAAAAGGATCGAAAAGTAATCCGGGAAATCATACGCCGGTAAGTTTAACGTCGGTAGTAGGTAAGTTATTGGAGGGAGTACTAAGAGACAGAATCTACAAGCATTTGAATAGACAGGGACTTATTAGGGAGAGTCAACATGGCTTTGTGTGTGGTAGGTCATGTTTGACCAATCTACTGGAGTTTTTCGTGGAGGTTACCAGGAAAGTGGATGAAGGGAAGGCAGTGGATATTGTCTACATGGACTTCAGTAAGGCCCCGCATGGGAGGTTAGTTAGGAACATTCAGTCGCTAGGTATACATGGAGAGGTGGTAAATTGGATTAGACATTGGCTCAATGGTAGAAGCCAAAGAGTGGTAGTAAAGACTTGATTCTCTGAGTGGAGGCCTGTGACTAGTGGTGTGCCACAGGGATCAGTGCTGGGTCCATTGTTATTTGTCATCTATATCAATGATCTGGATGATAATGTGGTAAATTGGATCAGCAAATTTGCTGATGATACAAAGATTGGAGGTGTAGTAGACGGTGAGGAAGGTTTTCAGAGCCTGCAGAGGGACTTGGACCAGCTGGAAAAATGGGCTAAAAAATGGCAGATGGTATTTAATACAGACAAGTGTGAGGTACTGCACATTGGAAGGACAAACCAAGGTAGAACATACAGGGTTAATGGTAAGGCACTAAGGAGTGCAGTAGAACAGAGGGATCTGGGAATACAGATACAAAATTCCCTACAAGTGGCGTCACAGGTAGATAGGGTCATAAAGAGAGCTTTTGGTACATTGGCCTTTATTAATCGAAGTATTGAGTATAAGAGCTGGAATGTTATGATGAGGTTGTATAAGGCATTGGTGAGGCCGAATCTGGAGTATTGTGTTCAGTTTTGGTCACCAAATTACAGGAAGGATATAAATAAGGTTGAAAGAGTGCAGAGAAGGTTTACAAGGATGTTGCCAGGACTTGAGAGGCTCAGTTACAGAGAAAGGTTGAATAGGTTAGGACTTTATTCCCTGGAGCGTAGAAGAATGAGGGGAGATTTGATAGAGGTATATAAAGTTATGATGGGTATAGATAGAGTGAATGCACGCAGGCTTTTTCCACTGAGGCAAGGGGAGAAAAAAACCAGAGGACATGGGTTAAGGGTGAGGGGGGAAAAGTTTAATGGGAACATTAGTGGGGGCTTCTTCACACAGAGAGTAGTGGGAGTATGAAATGAGCTGCCAGATGAGGTGGTAAATGCGGGTTCTTTTTTAACATTTAAGAATAAATTGGACAGATACATGGATGGGAGGTGTATGGAGGGATATGGTCTGTGTGCAGGTCAGTGGGACCAGGCAGAAAATGGTTCGGCACAGCCAAGAAGGGCCAAAAGGCCTGTTTCTGTTCTGTAGTTTCTATGGTTTCTATGGTATCTATGTGTTCCGCATCTAGGTTTCCAGAGACAATACCTCTTAGGAATATAATGGCTAAAACTGTAATAAAGGCTCTTATAAAATTTGTTACTTATTTTGGATTGCCTAAGGAGATCCAATCTGAGAAGGATTGGGATGAGGGCATTCATTTACTTTTCTTTGCAGTTAGGGAGTCAGTGCAGGACTCTCTAGGTTTTAGTCCTTTTGAAATTGTGTTTGGGCATAGAGTTCGAGGACCTTTGGCATTGTTAAAGGAACAGTGGATTAACACAGAAGTACATACTAATTTGCTGGATTATGTTTTAATAGTTAAGGAAAGATTACAAAAAGCTTGTAGCTCAGCAAGGGAAAATTTAAAATCTGCTCAGAAGAAAATGAAATCTTGGTATGACAAGGAAGCTAGAATGAGGTCATTTAAGCCTGGAGATAAGGTGTTGATTCTTTTCCCGGTGCAAACGAACCCATTACAAGCTAAATTTCATAGTCCTTATTAGATTATATCTAAAGTTAATGATGTAGATTATGTGGTAAAAACACCAGATCGAAGAAGGCCAACACAGCTTTGTCATACAAATATGATAAAACCATATCATGACAAACAGTCTACTTCTATGACTGTTGTGATCAGTAATAATGAGCCTGATCCCTCTGGGAACTTAATGGATGATTCATCTGAAACTCATTTTAAACCAAAAATTGTTTCTGCCAGATTACCAAACACGACAATTCTGGAAAATATTGATGAGAAATTAGCTCATTTACAGCCAGAGCAGAGGCAGCAGATGAAGCAGTTAATTTTTAAATTTAGGGATTTATTTCCAGACGTTCCTACAAGAACCACAGTAGCTTCACATGATGTAGATGTTGGGAGATGCCAAACCCATAAAGCAACATCCACATCCGATGAAAATGGAAAAATGTGCACTTGCTAAACAAGAAATTAAGTATATGTTAGAGAATAATATTATCAGACCTTCTAATTCGAATTGGAGTCCGGTGCTCCCGGTGCAGCCTCCTCTACATCGGTGAAACCCGACGCAGATTGGGGGGACCGCTTCATCGAGCACCTCCGCTCCGTCCACCACAACAGACAGGATCTCCCGGTAGCCACCCACTTCAACTCTGCTTCACATTCCCATTCGGATATGTCCATACTTGGCCTCCTCTACTGCCATGATGAGGCTAAACTCAGGTTGGAAAAGCAACATTTCATATACCGTCTAGGTAGTCTCCAGCTACTTGGTATGAACATAGAATTCTCCAACTTCCGGTAATTTCCTCCCCCTATCCCTATTTCACTCTGCCCCCTCCCCCAGCTGCCTACCACCTCCCTCATGGTTTTCCCCTATTCCTTCTTCACCTTTCCTGTCTATCACCTCCCGGCTTCCCCTCCCCCACCCCTTTATCTTTCCCCTTACTGGTTTTTCACCTGGAACCTACCAACCTCCCCACACCTTCTTTATAGGGCCTCTGCCCCTTCCCTCTTCAGTCCTGATGAAGGGTTCCGGCCTGAAACATTGACTGATCGTTTCCACGAATGCTGCCCGACCTGCTGAGTTCCTCCAGCGTGTTGTGAGTGTTGCTTTGACCCCAGCATCTGCAGATTATTTTGTGTTTTCGAATTGGAGTTCACCTTGTGTCATGTTACCTAAACCAGATGGTAGTATTCAGTTTTGTACTGATTACAGGAGGATGAATGCTGTAACAAAAACAGATGCATATCCAATCCCTAGGGTAGATGATTGTGTGGACAAAGTTGGAAAAGCAAAGTTCCTTACAAAGATTGATTTGTTAAAAGGGTATTGGTGTGTTCCACTGACGGATAGAGGTAGTGAGATTTCTGCATTCGTAATACCATTTGGGTTATATGAATATAATGTTCTACCGTTTGGAATGAAGAATGCACCAGGAACTTTTCAGAGAATGATTAATTCTGTGATTCATGGGTTAAATTCATGCCTATATTGATGATTTAGTTACAGGAAATGATACTTGGGAAGCACATATTACTGCAGTGGAGAAACTATCTGAAAGGCTTTCAAAAGCTAACTTAACTATTAACTTAGCTAAAAGTGAATTTGGTCACGCCACTGTGACCTACCTTGGATATGTTGTGGGTCAAGGTAGATTAGCCCCTGTTCAGGTAAAAGTTCAGGGAATTTTAGAGGTACCCACTCCAACTGGTAAAACGACTTTCAGAAGATTCTTGGGAATGGTAGGATATTTCCAAAAATTTTGTAAGAATTTTGCTGACATTGCCCTTCCATTAACTAACCTCTTGAAGAAGGGTGAAAAGTTTGTGTGGACAGTGCTTTGTCAGGGGGCATTTGATAAATTGAAAACTATGCTATGTCATCAACCTGTGCTCAGGTCACCTGACTTCAAAAAAACATTTTCGTTAGTTGTGGACGCCAGTGATGAGGCTGCAGGAGCAGTGTTACTCCAAAGGGATGATGGTGATGAGGTTGATCGTCAGGTAGCTTACTTTTCTAAGAAATTTACTGAGCATCAAAGAAATTATTCAACCATAGAAAAGGAATTATTATCTCTTGTTTTGGCTTTACAACATTTTGATGTGTATGTTGGTGCAACTCAGAAACCACTCATAGTTTACACCGATCATAATCCATTAGTATTTTTGAGTATGATGAAAAACAAAAATAGAAAGCTACGGAATTGGGAGTTTGATGTTACAGGAGTATAATATTTTGATAACTCATATTAAAGGCAAAGATAATGTGATTGCCAACTGTCTGTCCCATATGTTGAATTTACAATGTTTTTCTTTGAGTGGAATTTTAATATTTGTAACACTCCGACTGTATATTAGTTTGTAAGATGCTGTATGATAATTCTATGTATATTATGTACGTTGTAGATTTTATACATTTGTATATTTTTTGTAAATAGTTGTTAAAATTTTGCTCATGATAGACCAAAATTTTCCCTTTTTGGGGAGAGGTGTTACATGCCCACAGTTTGATCATGGGACAGAGGGATGAAGTAATGGTCTTGTGAGTGGGAGGATGAAATTGTCTCATGACGGTGGCGTGATGTTATGTCACGTGATGGCATGTTCCCTATGGTATTTAAGGAAGCCCGCCAAAGTGTGACGCAGTTTTTTTTATTTTCTATTTCAAGGTGCAAACACGTTGTTGCCGGCAGTTTCACCAATCAATGCCAGTTTTTGTTTGTTGCACCTTTGTTTTACCTTTACAGCCTAGTATTGGAGAGTGAATACCTTACCAAAATACGAGAACCCAAAAGATTGGGTAAAGTTAATGACGTTCAGAGTTTCGGAAGTGATCGACTGTTTGGAATCAGAATCCTCCGGGAAATTGTGGCATGAACATTTGAGTTACACCCCTGCAAGGTCAGGACGGTTTGTGCAGTGTCCACCCTCCCAAAAGAAAAGGTCAATTACTTTATGACTTTATATTAGGTGTGATTCCTTTGGACAAGGCATCGCTCGACTGTAATTGACAGATTCATTATTTTCTTCTGAGGAATTGTTGCTGCAGTAAAGTCTCTCCTTAAAGACTGCAAAAAATCACTTGGAATTTTGAATTTACCACTTTAAGACCGTGTTTGAATTTACCCCTTTTAGAAGTACTTTTAAGTTTGACTGTTTGTTCGAGATAGCCGCATAATGGTTAACTTCCGGTTAAGCTAGTTTGATTACTTCTCTATGTTTTGAGTAGAGGTTAATAAATATAGTTGTTTGTTTATAAAACCTTACTCAATTTCATATCCATTGTTGCTGGACACGTGACACAGTGGAATAAAGAAAATTACAATGGCATGAGAGGGAAACTGGCCAAGGTTGAATGGAAAGGAACTCTAGCAGGAGGGACAGCAGAGCAGTAATGGCTGGAGTTCTGCGAAAAATGAAGGAAGCGCAAGACAAATATATTCCAAATAAGAAGAAATTTTCGAATGGCTGATAAATGAAGTCAGAGCCAAAGTAAAAGCAAAAGAGAGGGCACACTAGGAAGCCAAAGCTAGTGGGAAGATAGAGGATTGGGAAGCTTTTAAATATTTTCAGAAGGAAACTAAGCAAGTCATTAGGAAAGAAAAAGATGAATTATAAGAGAAAGCTGATGACTAATATCAAAGAAGATACTAAAAGCTTTTTTTTAAAGTATTTCAAGGGTAAAAGAGAGTTGAGGGTAGATATAGGACCAACAGAAAATGACGCTGGAGATATTGTAATGAGAGATGCAGAGACTGGAGAGGAACTGAATGTGTATTTTGCACCAGTCTTCACAGTGGAAGACATCTGCAATATACTGGATATTCAAGAGTTTTAGCGAAGTTAAGTATGTGCAGTGAAAATTACGACTGAGAAGGTGCTCAGGAAGCCTAATGGTCTCAAGGTGGATAAATCTTCTGGACCTGGTGGGATGCACCCTTGGGTTCTGAAGGAAGTAGCTGGAGAGATTGCAGAGGCATTAACAATGATCTTTCAAGAATCGATACATTCTGACATTGTACCGAATGACTGGAAAATAGCAAATGTTACTCTGCTATTAAAGAAGGGTGAAAGGCAGCAGAAAGGAAACTATAGGCTTGTTAGCCTGACATGAGTGGTTGGGAAATTGTTGGAATCGACTGTCAGGGATGAGATTACAGAATACCTGGAGGCGCATGACAAGATATGCCAACACCAGCATGGTTTCCTGAAATGGAAATCCTACCTGACTAACCTACTGCAATTTTTTAAGGAAATTACAAGCAGTGTCGACAAAGGAGATACAGTAGAAGGCCAACACAATTCAGCTTTCCAAAGTAAATCACTTCACATGTTTTCACGTTGAACTTCATTGGCCACTTCTCAGCCCAGCTCTGCATCCTGTTTCTATACCATTGCATGACAACCTCCTACACTATCGACATGTTATCTGCAGACTTATTAACCAGGTCTTCCATTTTCTCATAGAAGTGTTCAATAAAAATCACAAAGAACAGGATCCCCGAACAGATCCCTGCAGAACACCACTTATCACTGAATTCCAGGCAGAATGCTTTCTCTACAATCCATGGGCAACCCTAATTCTGAATCTATTTCTAAAGATCTACTGTTTTTTGTTTGCTTCTGAGCAACTGTAACAAATCCTTTTCATTAGATAAGAATTGCTTCCCAGTAGAGGCTCATAAGCAAGCTACCATTTCATTCAATGGACTGCAACAGAAAAGTTATAAAAAATATAAATGGAAAAATAAAATTAAATCTGCTGAATATCTTAAAGGGTTCATTATTACTTTCAAGCCAGACATCGAACAAAATGTTCAAAGAAATGGCATTTTCTCCCCATTGCTTCCCAAAATTTTATATTTATTTTATTAAATAAGATGCATTTGAAGTGTATTGAAAAAAAGTAGTGAATTACCAGCCTACTGAGCACACAGACACTCTTTTGGACGGTTTCTCTTGTGACATCTGCTTGACGAACCTTCAGGATCTGGAATTAAAATAAGATTAGAGACCTTTCAGAAACAAGGACTAGTTTATCATGGCTTGACAAAGAAATAAAATGAATCATGTCAATGGAAGAAAAACATCAGGTCTACATTAGAATGTGCAAAAATAACTTGGTAAATCATTGATTCAAGATCATTTCTCCACTAGCTGTACAATGGACTTTGAAAGAATAGGCTCACAGTTACAACGTGACTGGCAGCAAACAAATCTATGGAGACTGTTCGGTTCCATTGAAAAATAAACACTCCCATCTCCACTCTATCTCCATGTTTGTTTATTTCCTTTGAGTACTTAGTTTGCTTTGAACACCAAGATTAAATTTATATTCATTTTATATCATACACAGCATTATAAAAATACATTTCTCTCATCACTTTCGTTTCTACTGCAAAGCACTGCTTTCTGCAACTTCTGGTTTTCAGTCTTTCGCAAATGGGAAATATTTATCTTCATTTTTTCTCTTCCAAGGAGAACACTACCAAGTAGATGGTTTTGTTGCCAAGTTTACAATTGATATGAAGACTGGTGGAGGGGAAGGTAGTGTTGAGGAAACAGGTAGGCTGCGGAAGGACTTAGATAGATTAGGAGAATAGGCAAGAAAGTGGCAAATGAAATACAATGTTGGAAATGCATGGTCTGCGCTTCGGTAGTAGAAATAAATGTGTAAACTATATTTAAATCCAAAATTGGAGATGCAAAGGGACTTGGGAGTCCTTGTGCCGAACACCGTAAAGGGTAACTTGCAGGTAGAGTCAATGGTGAGGAAGGCAAGTGCAATGTTAGCATTCATTTCAAGAGGGCTTGAATACAAGAGCAGGAATGTGATGCCGAGCCTTTAGAAGGCACGAGTGAGGCCTCACCTTGAGTACAGTGAACAGTTTTGGGCTCCTCATCTTAGAAAAGATGTGTTGGCATTAGAGAGGGTTCAGAGGTGGTTCACAAGGATGATTCCAGGAATGAAAGGGTTACCATATGAGGAATGTTTGATGGCCCTGGATCTGAAATTTAGGATGGGTGGGGTGGGGGATCTCATTGAAACCTTTCAAATGTTGAAAGATCTAGACAGAGTGGAAGAGGAAAGGATGTTTCCCATGGAGGGAATCTAGGACAAAAGGGCACAGCCTCAGGATAGAAAGGCATCCATTTAAAACAGAGATGGGAAAAATATCCTTAGCCAGACAGTGGTGAATTTGTGGAATCTATTACCAACAGGCAGCTGTGAAGGCCAGGTCATTGGGTGTACTTAAGGCAAAGCTTGGTAGGTTCTTGACTGGACACCGCATCAAACGTTACGGGGAGAAGGACAGGGAATGGGGTGGTTGAGGAGGGGAATACAGATGGCGATTTATTCAAGGAAGCAATGGCCATTGCCGCAGAGACTGTTCTTAATGACTTTAAAAATGAAAACGACATCACAACCGCAATACATAATATACTGCTTGGCCCTGCAACAGTGACAAGGAGGGTAGAGTCACCGTCAGAGGACGTGGATATTTTTCACTACAATTCGATGAATCCCTGGATGTAATGCAAACAGCTCAGCTGGTTGTATTTGTCAGAATGGCTTTCCAGGATTTTACAACAAAGGTGGACTTCCTCACTCTTTTGCAATTAAAGGAGAGAGTGAGAGGTGAGGATACTTACAATGAGTTTAAAAAATATATCCGTGAAAATGACAACCCCATTCATAAACTGGTGGCAATTACTACTGATGGGGACCCAGCAATGCGCAGTGTGCGCGTTGGTTTTATAGCACTAAAAGTCAGTGCCTACTTTGGGTCAACTTACCAATGTGAAATTGCATTTTCACAGATGAAAAATTATTAAATCTAAGTACAAGAGCTGTCCTACTGACAGACACCTCACAGACTGTCTCAGACTAGCTGCCTGTAGTTATGAGCCAAATTTCAGGGAACGAGCAATAAGTATTCAGCCCCAGTCATCACACTGAGTGCAATAGTCAATTTTTATTCATTTATTTTTCGTGTTGAAATAAAATTAAATAATGAAACTTAGAATTAAAGGTGTGAAGTATTGTAATATTCTTAAAGAAAGATATGCTAGTTACAGTGTTTTTTTGTTTGAATTAATTTGAAAGTTTGACAAAAGTACTTTGTGTAATTCAAATACAATTAGCCCAAATAAAAGACCTCAAATTGGCAGTACAATCTGAGCTGTTTTTTCTGTAAACGATTTAGTAGGTAGATCTTGCCTTTCACTAAGGTCGAGGTAGGGCATCTTGGACTTAAAAGGGTTAGTGACCACTAATGTAGATGATAAGGAAGAGAATGTGTGGGCACGTGGCCAAGTGGTTAAGGCATTGGACTAGCAACCTGAAGGTCATGAGTTCGAGCCCCAGCCGAGAAAATGTGTTGTGTCCTTGAGCAAGGCACTTAATCACACATTGCTCTGCGACGACACTGGTGTCAAGCTGTATGGGTCCTAACGCCCTTCCCTTGGACAACAATGGTGTTGTGGAGAGGGGAGACTTGCAGCATGGGCAACTGCTGGTCTTCCATACAACCTTGCCCAGGCCTGCGAAAGAGTGAAGACTTTCCAGGTGCAGATCCATGGTCTCGTAAGACTAACAGATGCCTTTATTTATTAAGAAAGAGAAGGTGTTAGAGGACTGCGGTAGTTATAAAGGACTTACTCATTAACAGAGCAGACAAAAGATTATGTGGACAAGAATGAGACTCCAGATGATATGTTGCTTCCTAAATGCCAGGGTAAGAGATGTCTTGAATCAAGCCAAAATTTGTGGTCTACATCAGTACACCGGACAGGCAGGAAGGGTAATGAGATCCAGCAGAGTGAGCTCAGGGAGTTACAGGATACATGATCTCCCATGCAAAGTCATGCTGACTATCCTATATCAACACACGACTGGGCGCCACATAGGCATACTGCTTGGCATGATGCTATTACAATTTGGGATCATAAGACCATAAGATATAGCAGCAGAATTTGGTCCATCGAGTCTGCTCCACTATTTTATCATGGCTGATCAAATTTTCTTCTCAGCCCCATAATCCTGCCTTCTCCCCATATCCCTTAATGCTGTGAACAATCAAAAATTTATCAACTTCTGCCTTTGATATACGTAAAGACCATAAAACCATAAGATGCCACAATTGCCTGTGGCAAAGAATTCCATAGATTCACCACTCTCTGGTTAAGAAATACCTCCTCATCTCTGTTCTGAAAGGATGCCCCTCTATTCTAAAGTTCTATCCTCTACTCTTAGACTCTCCACATTTACTTTATCAAGTCCTTTCAGTATTCAATACTTTTCAATCTTCCCACCTTTATCTTTAATCGGTCCTACCTTCACTCGTGTCATCCTTTTTTTCTTCACATAATTGAAGAATGCCTTGGGGTTTTCCTTTACCCTACTCGCCAAGGCCTTCTCATGCCCCCTTCTTGCTCTTCTCAGCCCCTTCTTAAGCTCCTTTCTTGCTCCCCTATATTCCTCAATAGACCCATCTGATCCTTGCTTCCTAAACCTCATGTATGCTGCCTTCTTCCACCTGACTAGATTTTCCACCTCACTTGTCACCCATGGTTCCTTCACCCTACCATTCTTTATCTTCCTCATCGGGACAAATTTATCCCTAACATCCCGCAAGAGATCTCTAAACATCGACCACATGTCCATAGTACATTTCCCTGCAAAAGCATCATCCCAATTCACACCCGCAAGTTCTAGCCTTATAGCCTCATAATTTTCCCTTCCCCAATTAAAAATTTTCCTGTCCTCTCTGATTCTATCCTTTTCCATGATAATGCTAAAGGCCAGGGAGCAGTGGTCACTGTCCCCCAGATGCTCACCCACTGAGAGATCGGTGACCTGACCCGGTTCATTACCTAGTACTAGATCTAGTATGGCATTCCCCCTGGTCGGCCTGTCCACATACTGTGACAGGAATCCATCCTGGACACACTTAACAAACTCTGCCCCATCTAAACCCTTGGAACTAATCAGGTGCCAATCAATATTAGGGAAGTTAAAGTCACTCATGATAACAACCCTGTTATTTTTGCACCTTTCCAAAATCTGCCTCCCAATCTGCTCCTCTAATCTCTGCTGCTACCAGGGGGCTATAGATTACCCCCAATAGAGTAACTGCTCCCTTCCTGTTCCTGACTTCCACCCATATTGACTCAAAAGAGGATACTGCTACATTACCCACCCTCTCTGTAGCTGTAATAGTATCCCTGACCAGTAATGCCACCCCTCCTCCCCTTTTTCCGCCCTCTCTATCCCTTTTAAAGCACTGAAATCCAGGAATATTGAGAATCCATTCCTGCCCTGGTGCCAGCCAAGTCTCTGTAATGGCCACTACATCATAATTCCATGTATGTATCCAAGTTCTCAGTTCATCACCTTTGTTCCTGATGCTTCTTGCATTGAGGTACAACATTTCAGCCCTTCTACCTTACTGTCTTTACACCGTTTATTCTGCGGCTTTTTCCACAAAGCCTCTCTGTAACACCTTCCCTCCTCTCCCCTAACTCACTGGGGGAAGGGCCAGGAGCCTCTTCTTCCGGCACCGGGGAGTCAGCGAATGAAAACAGGTGCCACACGTCCGAATCATCATCTTCCGATGACGTATCCCCTTTCGGGGTGGGGTCCGGCCCCGTTTCTCTCGCAGCAGGATCTTCCCTCGCCCCGCGCCCTCGCAGAGTCCTCGTACTAGCCATAAATTCCCATTTGGGCTCTCGGTCTACCTGCACCTCTTGACCCAGAGGCAACAGGTGGTTCCGATGGAGTACCTTGACAGACCCCTTCCCATCCTCGGATCTCACCGGTAAACAGGGAGATTCGGCATCTGGCTCTTCACCACATAGGGCGTGGCTGCCCAACGATCCACCAACTTGTGCTCAGGTGGAGAAGGCGAAGTACGCCTCCGTGCTCCTACTACTGAAAGAGTGGCCTCGGTTGAAGCTGAAGAACCAAGCCTTGGCCAACAGGATTAAGGAAAACCCCAAGGCATTCTATAAGTATGTGAAGATAAGATGTGAGAGAATAGGATCAATCAAGTGTGACAGTGGAAAACTGTGTGTGGAACTGGAGGAGATAGCAGAGGTACTTAATGAATACTTTG
Source organism: Mobula hypostoma (assembly GCF_963921235.1). Lineage (NCBI taxonomy): Eukaryota > Metazoa > Chordata > Chondrichthyes > Myliobatiformes > Myliobatidae > Mobula > Mobula hypostoma. Next base: position 256,272,484 of record NC_086097.1, read on the forward strand.
CTTCAGTATTCACTATTCAGTATTTGAGAGACTTTGAACTTTTTACTGTGCTCATGGACTGTTCTTCATCAAGTTATGGTATTGTTGCACTGTTGTAACTGTATCTTATAATTATGTGATTTTGTAAGTTTTTTCAGTCTTGGTCTGTCCTGTTTTGTGATATCACACCAGATGAAATATTGTATCATTTCTTAATGCATGCATTACTAAATGACAATAAAAGAGGACTGCGTGTCTTCATAATCTAAAAAAGGATCTTGGCGATTGTAGGGAAACTTACAGTGGTCTGAAAAGCATGAGCATGTAGATATTAAGAAAGATGATGTGCTGGAGCTTTTGGAAAGCAATAAGTTGGATAAGTAACACATATCAAAGTTGCTGGTGAACGCAGCAGGCCAGGCAGCATCTCTAGGAAGAGGTACAGTCGATGTTTCAGGCCGAGACCCCTCAAGGCCTGAAACGTCAACTGTACCTCTTCCTTGAGATGCTGCCTGGCCTGCTGCGTTCACCAGCAACTTTGATGTGTGTTGCTTCAATTTCCAGCATCTGCAGAATTCCTCATGTTTGCAAAGTTGGATAAGTCACCGGGACTGGAGAGGTACCCCAGGCTACTGTGGGAGGCATAAGAGGAGATTGCTGAGCCTCTGGCGATGATCTTAGCATCATCAATGGGGACGGGAGAGGTTCCAGAGGATTGGAGGGTTGCAGATGTTGTTCCCTTATACAAGAAAAGGAGTAGAGATAGCCCAGGAGATTATAGACCAGTGAATCTTACTTCAGTGGTTGGTAAGTTGATGGAGAAGATCCTGAGAGGCAAGATTAATGAACATTTGGAGAGGCATAATATGATTAGGAATAGTCAGCATGGCTTTGTCAAAGGCAGGTTGTGCCTCATGAGCCTGATTGAATTTTTTGAGGATGTGACTAATCACGTAGATGAAGGGAGAGCAGTAGATGTAGTGTATATGGATTTCAGCAAGGCATTTGATAAGGAACCAAATGCAAGGCTTATTGAGAAAGTAAGGAGGCATGGTATCCAAGAGGACATTGCTTTGTGGATCCAGAACTGGCTTGCCCACAGAAGGCAAGGAGTGGTTGTAGATGGGTCATATTCTGCATGGAGGTCGGTGACCAGTGGTGTGCCTCAGGCATCTGTTCTGGGACCCCTACTCTTCGTGATTTTTATAAATGACCTGGATAAGGAAGTGGAGGGTGGGTTAGTAAATTTGCTGATGATACAAAGGTTGCGGGTGTTGTGGATAGTGTGGAGGGCTGTCAGAGGTTACAGTGGGACATTGATAGGATGCAAAACTGGGCTGAGAAGTGACAGATGGAGTTCAACCCAGATAAGTGTGAGGTGGTTCATTTTGGTAGATCAAATATGATGGCAGAATATAGTATTAATGGTAAGACTCTTGGGAGTGTGGAGGATCAGAGGGATCTTGGGAGTCCAAATCCATAGGACACTCAAACCTGCTGCGCAGGTTGACTCTGTGATTAAGAAAGCATATGGTGGATTGGCCTTCATCAATCATGGGATTGAGTTTAGGAGCCGAGAGGTAATGTCGCAGGAACATAGGACCCTGGTCAGACCCCACTTGGAGTACTGTGCTCAGTTCTGGTCGCCTCACTACAGGAAGGATGTGGAAACCATAGGAAGGGTGCAGAGGAGATTTACAAGGATGTTGCCTGGAATGGGGAGCATACCTTAAGATAATAGGTTGAGTGAACTCGGCCTTTTCTCCTTAGAGCCGAGTTCTAAGGATCTTGGAGGATGAGAGGTGACCTGATAGAGGTGTATAAGATGATGAGAGGCATCGATCATGTGGATAGTCAGAGGCTTTTTCCCAAGTCTGAAATGGCTAGCATAAGAGGGCATAGTTTTAAGGTGCTTGGAAGTAGGTACAGAGGAGATGACGGGGTAAGTATTTTTTAAACGCAGAGTGGTGAGTGCATGGAATGGGCTGCTGGTGACAGTGATGGAGACAGATACGATAGGGTCTTTTAAGAGACTCCTGGATAGGGACATGGAGCTTAGGAAAATAGAGGGCTATAGGCAACCCTAGGTAATTTCTAAAGTAAGGACATATTCGGCACAGCTTTGTGGGCTGAAGGGCCTGTATTATGCTGTAGGTTTTCTATGTTTCTAGATTCTCCGTCGGAACCACCTGCTGCCCCTGGGACAAGAGGTGCAGGTAGACCCACAGCCTGACTTGGAGCCTACACCTAGTAAAAGGACTCTGAAGAAACTTTTGGTATCTTGTTTAATATTACTGGCTAGCTTACTTTTGTATTGCATCGTTACCTTCTTAATGACTTTTTAGTTACTTTCTGTTTGTTTTTAAAAGCTTCCAAATCCTCTAACTTCCCATTAATTTTTTCTCTACTGTACGCCCTCTCTTTGACTTTGACCTCTTGTTAGCCACAGTTGTATCTTCTTTCCTTTACAATACTTCTTCCTCTTTGGGATGTATACATCTTGTGCTTTCCAAATTGCATCCAGAAGTTCCAGCTATTACTGCTCTGCTGTCACCCCTTCTGCTCTTCTCCAATCAATTCTGGCCAACTCCTCTCTCATGCCTTTGTAATTCCCTTTACTCTACTGTAATACTGATACATCTGACTTCAGCTTCTCCTTCGCAAATTTCAGGGTGAATTTGATCATAGTATAATTACTTGCCCCTCAGGGTTATTTTGCCTTAAGCTCTTGAATGAATTCTGATATATTGCACAACACCCAATCCAGAATAGTGAGCTCAACCACAAGCTGCTCTAAAAAGCCGTCTCATAAGCATTATAGAAGTTTCCCCCTTCTGGAATCCATCACCAACCTGATTTTCCCAATCTACCTGCATACTTAAGACCCCCCCCCCCCAATGACTATTGTAACATTGCCCATTTGGCATGCATTTTCTATCTCCCATTGTAATTTGTAGGCCACATCCTTACTACTGTTTTGGGGTCTGTATACAACTCCCATCTGGGCCTTTTTACCCTTGCAGTTCCTTTGATCTATCCAGAATGATTCTACACCTTCCAACCCTATGTCACCTCTCTATATTGATTTTACTTCATTTTTTACCAATAGAGCAACAACACCCCCTCTGTCTTCATCCCTATCCTTTCGATATAATGTGTATCCTTGGATATTAAGCTCCCAGCTATACTCTCCTTCTTGTTTTATGGCGGTTGGTACCCAGCTTAATGGTGCATTACCGCCATCTTCTGCTCCAGAGTGTACGATAGACTTACATTCTAAATCCCTTCACCCAATCACACACACACACATACCCTAACCTACACTTTATCCTCCCATTTCTGACCATCCGAGTACCCTATTCCTGCTTATCCATCATATCCTATAAAAAACCCCTGTATCTCTTAAGAAAGCTAAAAGTACCCTGACCTGTGCACTCTCACCCATACCCAGCAACCCTTTTAATGTGAATTCCTGCACCCCCAACTCCCTTAGCTTAATTCTCATCATCTCTCTGTATCCCATACTTCCTGCAACTTAGAACTACATGTTCTACTGACTCCTCTTCCTGACATTCCTCACACAATCCTGTCTGGTGTTTCCCTATCATTTTCAATGTTTTGTTTAATGCACAGTGCCCCCGCCTTAACCTAGTCCACAGTTTCCTCTCTTCTGTATCCACTACCTACCCTAGTACCTGCAACACTCTTTTGTATTTGATATAAATGCCTCCCTTTCCCCTCCCTGTCCCATCTTTCTTGCCACATCTGGTTGATTTTTTCCCAGATTACACACTTAACCTTTGCTTTACTGATACTAATGTGCATTTCTATATTTTCTTTCTTTAACGCCCTCTTTGCCAACTCATCCACCCTCTCATTCCCCTTCACCCCTACATGTGCTGGAACCCATAGAAATTTTACCTGACCTCCCTGATTTGCAATTCTTGTGACTGACTGAAGGACTTCATAAAATACATCTTGCCGACTGTTAAAGTGAAAAGATCTTAAACTTGCTAGAACTGAGGATGAATCTGAGCATATCAACACTTTGACTGTCTAGCTTTCTCCACCCATCGCAACGCAACCAACACTGCCAGCATCTCCACCGTATACACCCCTAACTTATTAGGTGCTCTTCTATACTCTTTCAGCCATGATTAGTGATGCCTCCAACATCATACCTGCCAATCTTCACACTTTTTGATTTTGTCTGCTTTTTACATTGTAATTCATCCTATTGCAATTTTGCCCTATCATCAGCCTCTCATCACTGCACTGCCTCTGTTTGTAAACCAGCTACTGCATCTTTAGCACTACCATCTGCCTTTCCTACAATACTCCTTGCATTGAAATATATGCAGCTCAGGGCACTAGCTGGACCATGCTCAACCTTCTGATTCATAACTTTGCCTGAGGTTTTACCAACGTCTGTCTCCACATCCTCTCCACTATCTGTTCCAGCACTCTGGTTCCCATCCCCCTGCAACTCTAGTTTAACCCCACTGGGCAGCATTAACAAATCTTCCCACTAGGATTTTAGTGCCCCTCCAGTTCAGGTGCAGACTCAGTGCCAGAGAACTGATCACTATGACTTTCCTCTGTTATTTCATCTCCTCCGGCAGTATCCAAAGTAATGCACCTGTTGTTGCGGGGGATGGTCACAGGTGTACTCTGCACTTTCCCATTCCTGACTGTCACCCAGTTTCCTACATCCTCACCTTGGGTGTAACTATCTCTCCACGTGTCCTCTCTATCACCCCTTCAGCCTCCTGAATGACCTGGAGTTCATCCAGTTCCAGCTCCAACTCCTTAACACGCTTTGTTCGAAGCTGCAGTTGGATGCACTTCTCACAGTTGTAGTGATCAGGGACAGTGGCGATCTCCCTGCCTTCCTACATCCCGTAAGACAAGCATTTCACTATCCTGCCTGACATTTCTACTGTCCGAGCTGAGCATATATAAAGGGGAAAAAGGAGCATTTCTTTCATTTGCTTTCCCTGACTGAAGCCTCTCTTCGATGAAGCCTCAAAGAGCTGAAGTCTCAAGATCGCCACTCTGACTATGTCCATTCTGACGACAGCCGCTGCATTCCTTTAATTTAATCTTACTAATCAATCCCAAACGCCAATTGGTCGCTGGTCAAAGCACTGCTGCTGCCGCGACCAGCTGCTGCCTTTTTATCCTTGGGCAGTGACCTGATTGTTGTCCCCTCCTCTCCAAACTTCCGATGTCCAGATTGGTTGCTGGTTAAAGTTACAGACAATAACTCCAGAAAAAATCACAAATTACATGCTATTGACTGCTGAAGCTTTAGACAAGTTAGCCTTTTCCCTGTACACAGTTTGCAAACCAGCTGTCAAAACAAATCATTAGTTATATTTTCATTAAGGAAAACAGACCTTGGCATCGATCTGGCGGTAGCAGGAAACACCATAAACTGTCTTTTCATTCCCACTCCTTGGAGGCAAATGGAAGTAAATTGTATCTGAAGGAGAGAGAAGAACAATCAGAAAACAGCATGGCACTTCAATAGGTCCTTCAGCCCACTGCCTACACAGGACCCACAGTCCCTCCATTCCCTGTCTGTTCATGTGCCTATCTAAATGCCTGTGAAATGTTGCTCTCGGATCTGCTACCATCACCTCCCCAGTAGCGCATATATCCAGTCAAGATGATGCCTGCTCCCACTGTCTACATCATCTGGATAGACCTCAAAACTATTTATTACACCTCTTCTATATTTTTTACATCTGGCTTTCATCTTGAATGTGTTTCTGGAACGTTGGAGCCTGTGATTTGCAGTTTAGAGATAGTCTGGGTGATCCAGAGCTTTGCAGTCTCCTAGAGGATTCTGGGAGGCAGCAAGCACGAGTCTTGTGGTGAGGAGGCTGCAGAGGTGGGGGGGGTGAGTCAATGTTTGACTCCCTTTCGCTGATTAAAGATTCCATTGTTCACTAATTAAAATGATGAGGGAGATTGAAACATCGGGGCAAATGGGGAACATAAGAAATAGGAGTAGGGCATGTGGCCTATCGAGCCTGCTCCACCATTCAATAAGATCTTGGCTGATCTGACCATGGATTCATCTCCACCTTCCTGCCTTTTCCCCCATAACCCTTAATTCCACTACAATGCAAAAATCTCTTCAATCTTCTCTTAAATATATTTACTGAGGTATCCTCCACTACTTCTTTGGGCAGAGAATTCCACAAATTCATCACTCTTTGGGAAAAACAGTTCCTCCTCAGCTCCGTCCTAAATTTACTCCCACAAATCTTGAGGCTAGGTCCCTTTTTTCTAGTCTCACCTACCAGTGGAAACAACTTTCCTGCCTCTATCTTATCTACTCCTTTCATCATTTTGTATTTCTATAAGATCTCCTCTCATTTTTCGAATTCCAGAGTCCAGTCCCAGGCAACTCAATCTCTCCTCATAATCCAATCCTCTCATCTCTGGAATTAACCTGCTGTACCTCCTCTGCATTGTCTCCAAAGCCAGTATACCCTTCCTCAAGTAAGGAGAACAGAACTGTATGCATTTCTCCAGATGCAGCCTCACCAGAACCCTGTACAGTTGCAGCATAACCTCCCTGCTTTTAATTTCAATCTCTCTAGAAAGGAAGGCTAACATTCCATTTGCCTTCTTGTTAGCCTGCTGCACCTGCAAACCAACCTTTTGTGATTCATACTTGTCGCCAATTTACTATGTCTGTATAATTACATAGAAACATAGAAAACCTACAGCACAATACAGGCCCTTCGGCCCACAAAGCTGTGCCGAACATGTCCTTACCTTAAAACTACCTAGGCTTACCCATAGCCCTCTATTTTTCTAAGCTCCAGGTACCTATCCAGGAGTCCCTTAAAAGACCCTATTGTTTCCGCCTCCACCACTGCCGCCAGCAGCCCGCTCCACACACTCACCACTCTCTGCGTAAAAAACATACCCCTGACATCTCTGTACCTACTTCCAAGCACCTTAAAACTATGCCCTCTCGTTAGCTATTTCAGCCATGGGAAAAAGTCTCTGACCATCCACATGATCAATGCCTTTCATTATCTTGCACACCTCTATCAGGTCACCACTCATCCTCCGTCACTCCAAGGAGAAAAGGCCAAGTTCACCCAACCTATTCTCATAAGGCATGCTCTCCAATCTAGGCAACATCTTTGTAAATCTCCTCTGCACCCTTTCTATGATTTCCACATCCTTCCTGTACTGAGGCGACCAGAATTGAGCACAGTACTCCAAGTGGGGTCTGACCAAGGTCCTACATAGCTGCAACATTACCTCTCTACTCTTAAACTCAATCCCATAGTTGATGAAGGCCAATGCATCATATGCCTTCTTAACCACAGAGTCAACTGCCAAGAGCCTTACCATTAATGCTATATTCTGCCATCATCTGGGTTGAAATCCATCTGCCACTTCTCATCCCAGTTTTGCATCCCACCAATGTCCCGCTGTAACCTCTGAAAGCCCCCCACACTATCCACCCCCAACCTTTGTGATTTTTATTAGTGACCTGGATGAGGAAGTGGAGGGATGGGTTAGTAAATTTGCTGATTACACAAAGAGTAGGGGTCCCAGAACAGATCCCTGAGGCACACCACTGGTTACCTACCTCCATGCAGAATATGACCCATCTACATCCACTGTTTGCCTTCTGTGGACAAGCCAGTTCCGAATCCACAAAGCAATGTCCCCTTGGATCCCATGCCTCCTTACTTTCTCAATAAGCCTTACATGGGGTTCCTTATCAAAAGCCTTGCTGAAATCCATATACAGTACATATCAATTAAAATAAAAGTACACATACAGGATGGCTATAGCTGGTGTATTTGCATTGCAGGGAGAGAGAGACACCAAAGTGCATAGAACATAGAATAGTACAGCACAGTACAGGCCCTTCGGCCCACAATGTTGTGCCAACCCTCAAACCCTGCCTCCCATATAAGCCCCCACCTTAAATTCCTCCATATACCTGTCTAGTAGTCTCTTAAACTTCACTAGTGTATCTGCCTCCACCATTGACTCAGGCAGTGCGTTCCACGCACCAACCACTCTCTGAGTAAAAAACCTTCCTCTAATATCCCCCTTGAACTTCCCACCCCTTACCTTAAAGCCATGTCCTCTTGTATTGAGCAGTGGTGCCCTGGGGAAGAGGCGCTGGCTATCCACTCTATCTATTCCTCTTATTATCTTGTATACCTCTATCATGTCTCCTCTCATCCTCCTTCTCTCCAAAGAGGAAAGCCCTAGCTCCCTTAATCTCTGATCATAATGCATTATCTCCAAACCAGGCAGCATCCTGGTAAATCTCCTCTGTACCCTTTGCAAAGCTTCCACATCCTTCCTATGGTGAGGTGACCAGAACTGGACACAGAACTCCAAGTGTGGCCTCACCAGAGTTTTATAGAGCTGCATCATTACATCGCGACTCTTAAACTCTATCCCTCGACTTATGAAAGCTAACACCCCATAAGCTTTCTTAACTACCCTATCCACCTGTGAGGCAACTTTCAGGGATCTGTGGACATGTACCCCCAGATCCCTCTGCTCCTCCACACTACCAAGTATCCTGCCATTTACTTTGTACTCTGCCTTGGAGCATGCGAAGACAACAGATCAATATGCATAGGTAAGTTATCAGTCCATACCATAAGACCATAAGACATAGGAGCAGAATTAGGCCATTTGGTCCATTGAGTCTGCTTCGCCATTCAATCATGGCTGATCCTTTTTTTCGCCTCCTCAACCCCAGTAGTTCCCAGCCATCTCCCCGTAACCTCTGACTCCATGTCCAGTCAAGAACCTATCTATCTCTGCCTTAAATACACCCAACATCCTGGTCTCCAAAACTGCATGTAGCTACAAATTCCACAAATACACCATTCTTTGGCTAAAAAAATTTCTCCGCAACTCTGTTTTGAAAGGGCACCCCTCTATCCTGAGGCTGTGCCCTCTTGTCCTAGGCTCTCCCACCATGGGAAAAGTCCTTTTCACATCTACTCTGTTTAGGCCTTTCAACATTCGAAAGGTTTCAATGAGATCCCCCCTCAACTTTAAGAATTCCATTGAGTACAGGCCCCGAGCCATCAAACATTCCTCATATGTATAAGGCATTGGTGAGGCCGAATCTGGAGTATTGTGTTCAGTTTTGGTCACTGAATTACAGCAAGGATATAAATAAGGTTGAAAGAGTGCAGAGAAGGTTTACAAGGATGTTGCGAGGACTTGAGAAACCCAGTTACAGAGAAAGGTTGAATAGGTTAGGACTTTATTCCCTGGAGCGTAGAAGAATGAGGGGAGATTTGATAGAGGTATATAAAATTATGATGGGTATAGATAGAGTGAATGCAAGCAGGCTTTTTCCACTGAGGCAAGGGGAGAAAAAAACCAGAGGACATGGGTTAAGGGTGAGGGGGGAAAAGTTTAAAGGGAACATTGGGGGAGGCTTCTTCACACAGAGAGTTGTGGGAGTATGGAATGAGCTGCCAGACGAGGTGGTAAATGCGGGTTCTTTTTTAACATTTAAGAATAAATTGGACAGATACATGGATGGGAGGTGTATGGAGGGATATGGTCCGTGTGCAGGTCAGTGGGACTAGGCAGAAAATGGTTCGGCACAGCCAAGAAGGGCCAAAAGGCCTGTTTCTGTGCGTAGTTTCTATGGTTTCTATGGTTATGATAACCCTTTCATTCCTGGAATCATTCTTGTGAACTTCCTCTGAACCCTCTCCAATGCCAGCACATCTTTTCTAAGATGAGGGGCCCAAAACTGTTCACAATACGCAAGGGGAGGCCTCACCAGTGCTTTTTAAAACCTCAGCATCACATCCTTGCTCTTATATTCTAGACCCCTTGAAATGAATGCTAACATGGCATTTGCCTTTCTCACCGTCGACTCAGCCTGCAAGTTAACCTAGGGGGTCTTCTGCACAAGGTCTCCAAAATTGCTTTGCACCTCAGATTTTTGGATTTTCTCCCCGTTTAGAAAATAGTCCACACATTTGCATGACCATGCATTTTCCAACATTGTATTTCATTTGCTACTCTCTTGCCCATTCTCCTAATTTGACCACACACCCCAGCCACTCCCTGTTTGACCCACTGCCATCCAGCAACAGGTTCAGGACACTAAAAGCCAGAACAAATAGACTGAGGAACAGCTTCTATCCCAGAGCTGTGGCCTCCATTACACCATTCCCACAGAACAATGACTGAAACTGTGAGCACACACATGCACACACAAGCACTCAAATACTTGCACTAACAGCACTTGGTACATTACTGTGATATTCTGGTGCTGTTACAACTTATTTTCTGCTATTTAATACTGCCTTTCTATTACTGTCTTGTTTTTATCTACCGCTTTATTTAATTGCCTGAGAGGAAGCTAGTTTCATTTTCCAGTAGTCCTATGTCCACTCTCATTTCTTTTTTATTTTTAACATACTTGAAAAAACTTTTACTGTCCACTTTGATATTATTTGCTAGCTTGCTTTCATATTTCATCTTTTCCCTTCTAATGATTATTTAGATGATCTCCGCAGGTTTTTTAAAACCTCCCAATACTCTTATCTCCACAATTTTTGCTTTGTTGTATGCCCTTCTTTTGCTTTGACAATAGCTTTGACTTCCCTTGTCAGCCACGGTTGTACTATTTTACCATTTGAGTATTTCTGCATTTTTGGAATACACATGTCCTGCACCTTCCTCATTTTTCCCAGAAACGCACGCCATTGCTGCTCTGCTGACATCCCTGCCAGCAGCTCCTTCCAATTTACTTTGGCCAACTCCTCTCTCATACCACCGTAATTTCCTCGACTCCACTGAAATACTGCTACATCAGACTTTACTTTTTCCCTATCACATTTCCAAGATAAACTCAATCATATTGTGATCACTGGCTCCTAAGGGTTCTTTTACCTTAAGCTCACTAATTGCCTCCGGTTCATTACATAACACCCATCCAGTATAGCTGAAATTCTAGTAGGCTCAACGACAAACTGCTCTAAAAAGCCATCTCTTAGGCATTCAACAAACCCACTCTCTTGAGATCCATTACCAACCTGATTTTCCCAATCGACCTGCATGTTAAAATCTCGCATGACTACCATAGCATTGCCTTTCTGATTCGCCTTTTCTCTTTCCTGTTGTAATCTGTGGTCCACCTCCCAGCCACTGTTTGGAGGCCTGTATTTTACTGCAATCAACATTCTTTTACCCTTGCAGTTTCTTAACTCCACATCTTCCAATCCGATGCCACATCTCTCTACTGATTTCATGCCATTCTTTACCAGTAGAACCACATCACCCTTTCTGCCTACCTTCCTATTCCTCCAATATAATATTTAACCTTGGAAATTCATAGAACATAGAATAGTACAGCACAGTACAGGCCCTTCGGCCCACAATGCTGTGCCGACCGTCAAACCCTGCCTCCCATATAACCCCCCACCCTCAATTCCTCCATATACCTGTCCAGTAGTCTCTTAAATTTCACTGGTGTATCTGCCTCCACCACTGACTCAGGCAGTGCATTCCACGCACCAACCACTCTCTGAGTAAAAAACCTTCCTCTAATATCTCCCTTGAACTTCCCACCCCTTACCTTAAAGCCATGCCCTCTTGTATTGAGCAGTGGTGCCCTGGAGAGAGGCGCTGGCTGTCCACTCTATCTATTCCTCTTAATATCTTGTATACCTCTATCATGTCTCCTCCCATCCTCCTTCTCTCCAAAGAATAAAGCCCGAGCTCCCTTAATCTCTGATCATAATGCATACTCTCTAAACCAGGCAGCATCCTGGTAAATTCCCTCTGTACCCTTTCCAATGCTTCCACATTCTTCCTATAGTGTGGCAACCAGAACTGGACACAGTACTCCAAGTGTGGCCTAACCAGAGTTTGACAGAGCTGCATCATTACCTCGCGACTCTTAAACTCCATCCCTCGACTTATGAAAGCTAATACCCCATAAGCTTTCTTAACTACCCTATCTACCTGTGAGGCAACTTTCAGGGATCTGTGGATATGTACCCCCAGATCCCTCTGTTCCTCCACACTACCAAGTATCCTGCCATTTACTTTGTACTCTGCCTTGGAGTTTGTCCTTCCAAAGTGTACCACCTCACACTTCTCTGGGTTGAACTCCATCTGCCACTTCTCAGCCCACTTCTGCAACCTATCAATGTCTCTCTGCAATCTTCGACAATCCTCTACACTATCTACACCACTACCAACATTTGTGTCATCTGCAAACTTGCCAACCCACCCTTCTACCCCCACATCCAGGTCGTTAATAAAAATCATGAAAAGTGGAGGTCCCAGAACTGATCCTTGTGGGACACCACTAGTCATAGCCCTCCAATCTGAATGTACTCCCTCCACCACCACCCTCTGCTTTCTACAGGCAAGCCAATTTTGAATCCACCTGGCCAAACTTCCCTGGATCCCATGCCTTCTGACTTTCTGAATAAGCCTACCGTGTGGAACCTTGTCAAATGCCTTACAAATGTCCTCCAGATAGATCACATCCACTGCCCTCATCTATATGCCTGGTCACCTCCTCAAAGAACTCTATCAGACTTGTTAGACACGATCTGCCCTTCACAAAGCCAAGCTGACTGTCCCTGATCAGACCATGATTCTCTAAATGCCTATCGATCCTATCTCTAAGAATCTTTTCCAACAGCTTTCCCACCAGAGACGTAAGGCTCACTGGTCTATAATTACCCAGACTATCCCTACTACCTTTTTTGAACAATGGGACAACATTCGCCTCCCTCCAATCCTCCAGTACCATTCCCGTGGACAACGAGGACATAAAAGGTCCTAGCCAGAGGCTCAGCAATCTCTTCCCTCGCCTCGTAGAGCAGCCTGGGGAATATTCCGTCAGGACCCGGGGACTTACCCGTCCTAATGTATTTTAACAACTCCAACACCTCCTCTCTCTTAATATCAACATGCTCCAGAACATCAACCTCACTCATATTGTCCTCGCCATCATCAAGTTCCCTCTCATTGGTGAATACCAAAGAGAAGTATTCATTGAGGACCTCGCTCACTTCCACAGCCTCCAGACACATCTTCCCACCTTTATCTCTAATCAGTCCTACCTTCAACCCTGTCATCCTTTTGTTCTTCACATAATTGAAGAATACCTTGGGGTTTTCCTTTACCCTACTTGCCAAAGCCTTCTCATGCCCCCTTCTTGCTCTTCTCAGCTCTTTCTGAAGCTCCTTTCTTGCTATCCTATATTCCTCAATAGACCCATCTGATCCTTGCTTCCTAAACCTCATGTATGCTGCCTTCTTCCACCTGACTAGATTTTCCACCTCACTTGACACCCATAGTTCCTTCACCCGACCATTCTTTATCTTCCTCACCGGGACAAATTTATCCCTAATATCCTGCAAGAGATCTCTAAACATCAACCACATGTCCATAGTACATTTCCCTGCAAAAATATCATCCCAATTCACACCCGCAAGTTCTAGCCTTATAGCCTCATAATTTGCCCTTCCCCAATTAAAAATTTTCCTGTCCTCTCTAATTCGATCCTTTTCCATGATAATGCTAAAGACCAGGGAGCGGTGGTCACTGTCCCCCAGATGCTCACCTACTGAGACATCTGTGACCTGACCCAGTTCGTTACCTAATCTAGTATGGCATTCCCCCTAGTCGGCCTGTCAACATACTGTGACAGGAATCCGTCCTGGACACTCTTAACAAACTCTGCCCCATCTAAACCCTTGGAACTAATCAGGTGCCAATCAATATTAGGGAAGTTAAAGTCACCCATGATAACAACCCTGTTATTTTTGCACCTTTCCAAAATCTGCCTCCCAATCTGCTCCTCTCGGTATCTCTGCTGTTACCAGGGGGCCTACAGAATACCCCCAATAGAGTAACTGCTCCCTTCCGGTTCCTTGACTTCCACCCATACTGACTCAAAAGAGGATCCTGCTACATTACCCACCCTTTTTGTAGCTGTAATAGTACCCCTGACCAGTAATGCCACCCCCCTCCCCTCCCCCCCCACCCCTTTCAAAGCACTGAAATCCAGGAATATTGAGAATTCATTCCTGCCCTGGTGCCAGCCAAGTCTCTGTAATGGCCACTACATCATAATTCCATGTATGTATCCAAGCTCTCAGTTCATCACCTTTGTTCCTGATGCTTCTTGCATTGAAGTACACACACTTTAGCCCTTCTACCTTACTACCTTTACACCCTTTATTCTGCTTCTCTTTTCTCAAAGTATCTCTATATGTTAGACCTGTCTTTACTCCATGCACTTCTTTCACTGCTTTATCGCTCCGGGTCCCATCCCCCTTGCAAATTAGTTTAAACCCTCCCGAACCATGCTAGCAAACCTACCTGCAAGGATACTGCTCCCCCTCGAGTTCAGGTGCAACCCACCCAATCTGTATAGGTCCCACCTTCCCCAGAAGAGATCCCAATGACCCAAAAATCTAAAGCCCTGCTCCCTGCACCAACTCCTCAGCCACACATTCAACTGCCATCTCCTCCAATTCTTACCATCACTATCACGTAGCGCTGGCAGCAATCCTGAGAACGCCACCTTTGAGGTCCTGTTCTTCAGCCTTCTGCCCAGTTCTCGAAACTCACACTTCAGGACCTCATCCCTCTTCCTGCCTACGTCGTTAATACCAACATGTATCATGACTTCTGGTTGCTTTCCCTCTCGTACCAGGATGTCGTGCACCCGGTCAGAGACATTCAGCTCCCAACTACAGCCCTCCTTCAGCTATGATTCAGTGATGGCCACAACCTCATACCTGGCAATTCGTAATAACGTAACAAGATCATCCACCTTATCTCTTATACTAAGCGCATTGAGATACAACACCTTGAGTATCGTATTTGCTATCCTTTCTGATTTTGCACCGCTAATGTTTTGATACACAGCCTACTGGCTGCAGCTATATCCCATCACCTGCCTGCCATTCCTGACAGTCTGACTGCATGCTATCTCTACATTTTTTTTTATCATCCGTTCTATCCTGAGTCCCTTCACTCCGGTTCCCACTCCCCCTGCCAAGTTAGTTTAAACCCTCCCCAACAGCTCAAACAAACCTGCCCGTGAGAATATTGGTCTCCCTCAGGTTCAGGTGCAATCCGTCACTCTTGAACAGGTCATACCTCCCCCAGAAGAGATCCCAATGATCCAAGAACCCGAAGCCCTGCCCCCTGCACCAGCTTCTCAGCCACACATTTATCTGCCAAATCATTCTGTTTCTACCCTCAATGGCATGTGGCACAGGCAGCAATCCAGAAGTTATTACCCTGGAAGTCCTGCTTCTCAGCTTTCTAAATTCTCTTTTCAGGACGTCATTGCTTTTCCTTCCTATGTCATTGGTACCAATATTTACCAAGACATCTGGCTGCTCCCCCCGCCTCCAAAATGTTGTGCGTGCGATCTGAGACATCACTGACCCTGACCCTGGCACCTGGGAGGCAACATACCACCCGGGTGTCCCGTGCACATCCACAAAATCTCCTGTTTCCCTCACTATATTACTACTGCTCCCTTCTTTCTCTTTCCCTTCATCATGACAGACCAATACTCAGTGCATGTAACCTGGTCGCCATGGCATTCTCCGGGAAGGTCATCCCCCACAACAGTTTCCAAAGCAGTGTACTCATTTTTGAGGGGATGGCCACAGGGGGTGCTCTGCTCTAACTGCCTATTTCCATTTCTCCTGATTACTTTCCCAGCTGCTCGCCTCCTGTAACTTTGGGGTGACTACTTCCCTGTAACTTTGATCAATTATGTCCTCACTGTCCCGTACAAGCCAATGGTCATCCAGTTGCTGATCCAAATTCCTAACTCGGTCTTCAAGGAGCAGGCAGATGCACTTCACACAGATGTAATTCCCCACGTAACATCTGGCACAAAGAACACACCACAGCCACTTAAATGGTACAGTAAGAGAGGGAAAAAAGATAATAAAGGAAACCTTAACAGACACTTTTCAGAGCCGACGTCTCTTTTGAGCCAAAGCCTATCGCTTCTACTCTCACCACTGGCCTACTCCCGACAATGGCTGCCTCACTTATCCCTTTTCTACTTTTATTTAGTTCATACAGCTAAACTACATACATAGTGCTAAAAGTCATTGTTCTAAAAGAAATAGATCTATACATTACACATGGTTTTGAGGAAGCAGAGCATCTGCAGAAAGTCTTCAGACAGATGAGGAGAATAGGCAAAGTAGCAGATGGAATAAGACCATAAGACATGAAGGTGAGCACCGGCTCCCTGCCCTTTGATCGCTAGTGGGATTGCTCTGCTGCCGGAGAAGGGAGACGGTGTGGCCGGCTGCTGTGCCTGCAGGTTGTTACGGACATTTTCCATATTGTGGACTTGGACTATGGACTTTTTTATTCAGTGTAATATTTTTTTTCACATTCTGTGTTTTTCACCCAATCTTTCTTGTTTTTTTGTGCAGGGGAGTGGGGAGTTTTGGGTTGATGATTGGGTTGCAGTTCTTTTCTTTCTTAGTTTTGTGGCTATCTGGAAAAGACGAATTTCAGAGTTATATTCTTTGATAATAAATGAACCTTTGTATTCCAGGTTAGTTCCATTCTACAACTAGTAAATCTACTATAAAATTTCCCATTCACCTTACAAGGGGTGATTGATAAGTTCATGGTCTAAGGTAGAAGGATGTCAATTTTAGAAAACCTAGCACATGTATTTTTTCCTACATTTACACACTTAGTCCAGTGGTCATGAAGCATACGGATCCCTTCTTTGTAGAAGTCGGCGTCTTGGACCTCCAGAAGTGGTCCACAGCAGGGGTGGTTGATAAGTTTGTGGCCGAAGGTAGAAGATGAGTTATTAACTTCAAACTTTCTACATTTTCACTCAAAGAGTTGAACTGCATGTGCATGTAACGAGAGCTGTATAATTCATCCCCTTCTACCAAGCACATTAAAACTGTGTTCTCTTGTGTTAGCCATTTCAGCCCTGGGAAAAAAGCCCCTGACTATCCACACGATCAATGCCTCTGAGAATCAGAATCAGAATCAGGTTTATCACCACCGGCATGTGACGTGAAATTTGTTAACTTAGCAGCAGTAGTTCAATGCAATACGTAATCTAGCAGCGAGAGAAAAAAATAATGATAATAAATAAAATAAAACATAATACATAAACACATAAATTAATGATGTATATTGAATAGATTTTTTTAAATGTGCAAAAACAGAAATATTGTATATTAAAAAAAAGTGAGGTAGTGTCCAAAGCTTCAATATCTATTTAGGAATCGGATGGCAGAGGGGAAGAAGCTGTTCCTGAATCACTGAGTGTGTGCCTTCAGGCTTCTGTATGTCCTGCCTGATGGTAACAGTGAGAAAAGGGCATGTCCTGGGTGCTGGAGGTCCTTAATAATGGACACTGCCTTTCTGAGGCACTGCTCCCTAAAGATGTCCTGGGTACTTTGTAGGCTAGTGCCCAAGATGGAGCTGACTAGTTTTACAACCTTCTGCAGCTTCTTTCAGTCCTATGCAGTAGCCCCTCCATACCAGTGATGCAGCCTGTCAGAATGCTTTCCACGGAACAACTATAGAAGTTTTTGAGTGTAATTGTTGACATGCCAAATCTCTTCAAATTCCTAATGAAGTACAGCCGATATTTTGCCTCTTTATAACTATATCGATATGTTGGGACCAGGTTAGATTCTCAAAGATCTTGACATCGAGGAACTTGAAGCTGCTCACTCTCTCCACCTCTGATCCTTCTATAAGGATTGGTATGTGTTCCTTCATCCTACCCTTCCTGAAGTCCACAGTCTTATCATCTTATACACCTCTATCAGGTCACCTCTCATCCTCCGTCGCTCCAAGGAGAAAAGGTCAAGTTCACTCAACCTATTCTCATAGGGCATGCCCCCCAATATCAGCAACATCCTTGTAAATCTCCTCTGTACCCTTTCTATGGTTTCCTTGTCCTTCCTGCAGTGAGGTGACCAGAACTGAGCACAGTACTCCAAGTGGGGTTTGACCAGGGTCCTAAAGAGCTGTAACATTACCTCTCGGCTCTTACACTTAATCCTACAGTTGATGAGGGCCAATACACCATATGCCTTCTTAACCACACAGTCAACCTGCGCAGCTGTTTTGAGTGTCCTATGGACAAGGGCTCCAAGATCCCTCTGATCCTCCACACTGACAAGAGCCTTACCATTAATACTATATTCTGCCATCATATTTGACAATAGACAATAGACAATAGGTGCAGGAGTAGGCCATTTGGCCCTTCCAACCAGCACCGCCATTCACTGTGATCATTGCCGATCATCCACTATCAGTATTCAGTTCCTGCCTTATCCCCATAACTTTTGATTCCACCATCTTTAAGAGCTCTATCCATCTCTTTCTTGAAAACATCCAGAGACTTAGCCTCCACTGCCTTCTGGGGCAGAGCATTCCATATTTCCACCACTCTCTGGGTGAAAAAGTTTTTCCTCAACTCCGTTCTAAATGGCCTACCCTTAATTCTTAAACTGTGGCCTCTGGTTCTGGACTCACCCATCAGCGGGAACATGCTTCCTGCCTGCAGCGTGTCCAATCCCTTAATAATCTTATATGTTTCAATAAGATCCCCTCTCAGCCTTCTAAATTCCAGAGTATACAAGCCCAGTCCTTCCAATCTTTCGACATATGACAGTCCCGCCATCCAAGGAATTAACTTTGTGAACCTACGCTGCACTCCCTCAATAGCAAGAATGTCCTTCCTCAAATTTGGAGACTAAAACTGCACACACAGTACTCCAGGTATGGTCTCACCAGGGCCCTGTACAGCTGCAGAAGGACCTCTTTGCTCTTATACTCAATTCCCCTTGTTATGAAGGCCAGCATGCCATTAGCTTTTTTCACTGCCTGCTGTACTTGCATACTTGCTTTCAGTGACTGATGTACAAGAACACCCAGATCTCGTAGTGCTTCCCCTTTTCCTAACTTGACTCCATTTAGATAATAATCTGCCTTCCCGTTCTTACCACCAAAGTGGATAACCTCACACTTATCCACATTAAACTGCATCTGCCATGCATCTGCCCACTCACCCAGCCTGCCCAAGTCACCCTGCATTCTCATAACATCCTCCTCACATTTCACACTGCCTTCCAGCTTTGTGTCATCAGCAAATTTGCCAATGTTACTTTCAATTCCCTCATCTAAATCATTAATATATATTGTAAACAGCTGCGGTCCCAGCACTGAACCCTGCGGTACCCCACTGGTCACCGCCTGCCATTCTGAAAGGGACCCGTTAATCGCTACTCTTTGTTTTCTGTCAGCCAGCCAATTTTCAATCCATGTCAGTACTCTGCCCCCAATACCATGTGCCCTAATTTTGCCCACTAATCTCCTATGTGGGACTTTATCAAAGGCTTTCTGAAAGTCCAGGTACACTACATCCACTGGCTCTCCCTTGTCCATTTTCATAGTTACATCCTCAAAAAATTCCAGATTAGTCAAGCATGATTTCCCCTTCGTAAATCCATGCTGACTCGGACCAATCCTGTTACTGCTATCCAGATGTGCCGTAATTTCATCTTTTATAATTGACTCCAGCATCTTTCCCACCACCGAAGTCAGGCTAACCGGTCTATAATTCCCTGTTTTCTCTCTTCCTCCCTTCTTGAAGAGAGGGACAACATTAGCCAC
The DNA here is from genome assembly GCF_963921235.1 of Mobula hypostoma. Taxonomy (NCBI): domain Eukaryota; kingdom Metazoa; phylum Chordata; class Chondrichthyes; order Myliobatiformes; family Myliobatidae; genus Mobula; species Mobula hypostoma. The sequence goes on from NC_086097.1 coordinate 256,292,170, forward strand.
CCTCCAATCCACAGGAACTGATCCTGAATCTATAGAACATTGGGAAATGATTACCAATGCATCCACGATTTCTAAACCCACCTCCTTAAGTACCCTGGGATGCAGACCATTAGGTCCCGGGGACTTACCTGCCTTCAGACCCAACAGCCTATCCAACACCATTTCCTGCCTAATATAAATTTCCTTCAATTCATCCATTACCCTAGTCTTTTGGCCACTATTACATCTGGGATATTGTTTGTGTCTTCCCTAGTGAAGACAGATCCAAAGTACCTGTTCAACTTGTCTGCCATTTCCTTGTTCCCCATAATAAATTCACTGGCTTCTGTCTTCAAGGGCCCAATTTTGGTCTTAACTATTTTTTTCCTTTTCACATACCTAAAGAAGCTTTTACTATCCTCCTTTATATTCTTGGCTAATTTACCTTCGTACCTCATTTTTTCTCCGCGTATTGCCCTTTTAGTTACCTTCTGTTGCTCTTTAAAAGTTTCCCAATCCTTCGGCTTCCCCCTCGTCTTTGCTATGTTATACTTCTTCTCTTTTATTTTTATGCTGTCCATTACTTCCCTTGTCAGCCATGACCTCCCCTTACTCCCCTTAGGATCTTTCTTCCTCTTTGGAACGAACCGATCCTGCACCTTCCGCATTATTCCCAGAAACACTTGCCATTGCTATTCCACTGTCACCCCTGCTAGGGTATTGTTCCATTGAACTTTGGCCAGCTCTTCCCTCATAGCACCATAGTTCCCTTTGTTCAACTGTAATACTGACACTTCCGAGTTTCCCTTCTCCCTCTCAAATTGTAGATTAAAACTTATCATATTATGGTCACTGCCTCCTAATGGCTACTTCACCTCGAGGTCCCTGATCAAATCCGGTTCATTGCACAACACTAAATCTAGAATTGCATTCTCTCTGGTAGGCAGTACAAGCTGTTCTAAGAATCCATCTCGGAGGGACTCCACAAACTCCCTTTCTTGGGGTCCAGCACCAACCTGATTCCTCCAGTCTACCTGCATGTTGAAGTCCCCCATACCATCTGTAGCATTACCTTTGCGACATGCCAATTTTAACTCTTGATTCAACTTACACCCTACATCCAGACTACTGTTTGGGGGCCTGTAGATAACTCCCATTAGGGTCTTTCTACCCTTAGAATTTCTCAGTTCTATCCATACTGACTCTACGTCTCCTGATTCTATGTCCCCCCTCGCAAGGGACTGAATATCATTCCTCACCAACAGAGCCACCCCAACCCCTCTGCCCATCAGTCTGTCCTTTTGATAGGACGTATACCCTTGAATATTCATTTCCCAGGCCCTGTCCACTTGAAGCCATGTCTCTGTTATTCCCACAACATCATACTTACCAATTTCCAACTGTGCCTCAAGCTCATCCACTCTATTTCTTATACTCCGTGCATTCATATACAATACTTTTAATTCATTACTCCCCTGACCTCCCATATCAGTTCCTACCAAAATGAACCACCTCCGCACTTATCTGGGTTGAACTCCATCTGCCACTTCTCAGCCCAGTTTTATATCCTATCAATGACCCGCTGTAAGCTCTGACAGCCCCTCATACTATCCACAACACCCCCAACCTTTGTGTCATCAGCAAATCCCTCCGCTTCCTCATCCAGGTCACTTATAAAAATCACGAAGAGAAGGAGTCCCAGAACAGATCCCTGAGGCACACCACTAGTCACCTACCTCCATGCAGAATATGGCCCATGTACAACCACTTTTGCCTTCTGTGGGCAAACCAATTCTGGATCCACAAAGCACGGTCCCCTTGGATCCCATGCCTCCTTAGTTTCTCAATAAGCCTTGCATGGGGTATCTTATCAATGCCTGGATGAGGAAGTGGAGGGTGATGCTCAATTCTGGTCGCCTCACTACAAGAAGGACGTGGAAACCATAGAAAGAGTGCAGAGGAGATTTATAAGGATGTTGCCTGGATTGGGGAGTATGCCTTATGAGAACAGGTTGCGTGAACTCGGCCTTGTCTCCTTGGAGCGACGGAGAATGAGAGGTGACCTGATAGAGGTGTATAAGATGATGAGAGGCATTGATCGTGTCAGAGGCTTTTCTCCAGGGCTGAAATGGCTAGCATGAGAGGGCATAGTTTTAAGGTGCTTGGAAGTAGGTACAGAGGAGATGTCAGGGGTAAGTTTTTTTCCCAGGAGAGTGGTGAGTAGAATGGGCTGCCGATGGCGGTGGTGGAGGCGGAAACGAAAGCGGCTTTTACAAGACTCCTGGATGGGTACATGGAGCTTAGAAAACTAGAGGGTTAAGGATAAGCCAGATAGTTCTAAAGTAAGGACATGCTTGGCACAGCTTTGTGGGCCAAAGGGCCTCTAATTGTGCTGCAGGTTTTCTATGTTTCTATGAAATTGACCCTGCATCTGCTGGCAGCTCATTCTACACTCTCACCACCTTCTGAGTGAAGCTCCCCTTAAACATTTCCCCTTTCACCCTTAATCCATGATTTCGAATCTAGTTTCACCTAACCTCAGTGGAAAAAGGCTGATTGCATTTACCTTATCCATATAACCATATAACAATTACAGCACAGAAACAGGCCATCTCAGCCCTTCTAGTCCATACCAAACTCTTACTCTCACCTAGTCCCACCGACCTGCACTCAGCCCATAACCCTCCATTCCTTTCCTGTCCATATAGCTGTCCAATTTAACTTTAAACAACAACGTCGAACCTGCCTCAACCACTTCTGCTGGAAGCTAGTTCCACACAGCTACCACTCTCTGAGTAACTCGTTTTGGCTTTTAATATTGTATGCCCCTAGTCACAGGAGCAACCATCTACTACCACTCTTTGGCTTCTTCCACGAAGCCAATATCTAATCCAATTTATTATCAAATCTGAATGCCAAGCAACTGAGAATAACATTAACTATCCTCCAATCCTCTAGCACCTCACCCGTGGCTATGAACATTTTCTTTTCTTTTTCAATTTTTTTTTTGATTTCTATATAGAAGAGTACAGAGTCCAAGAGAATACATATTATAAAAAAGAAAAAATATAATAATACCAGATACAGTATCTTGAATCACATTAACGAACCCCTTACTCTATATTCATATAGATTAGATTAATTTATGTATTAGAATATAAACAATTTTATTATAAAAAATCTACACCCACTACCAAAGTCAAAGCTGTTTGGGGAAAAAAAACCTATCAGTTAATAAAATATGCTATTAACCAACTTCTGTACTTTAACAAGAAGTCAAAGATTATGAAAATAATTTTAAAACGGTCCCCAAAAATTTTGAGAATCTTGGTTAGATTCAGAAATTGAACAACGAATCTTTTCTAAATTTAGGCATGCCATAACATCCCGTAACCACTGAGCATGATTAGGTGGAACAGCATTCTTCCATTTAAACAAAAGCGCCCTCCTAGCCATAACAGAGATAAAAGCCAAAATGTGCAAATCAGAAGTCTTCAAAATGACATCTTTCCTTCCAACAATACCAAATAGGGTATTTGAGACATTTTAAATATCTCTGCTGGGGCCCCTACAATTCCTGCACTAACCTCCCACAGGGTCCAAAGAAACACATTGTCAGGCCCTGGGGATTTATCCAACTAATTTTCCTCAAGACAGCAAACATAGAACATAGAATAGTACTGCACAGTACAGGCCCTTCGGCCCACAATGTTGTGCCGACCCTCAAACCCTGCCTCCCATATAACACCCCACCATAAATTCCTCCATATACCTGTCTAGCAGTCTCTTAAACTTCACTAGTGTAACTGCCTCCACCGCTGACTCAGGCAGTGTATTCCACGCACCAACCACTCTCTGAGTGAAAAACCTTCCTCTAATATCCCCCCTTGAACTTCCCACCCCTTACCTTAAAGCCATGTCCTCTTGTACTGAGCAGTGGTGCCCTGGGGAAGAGGCGCTGGCTATCCACTCTATCTATTCCTCTTATTATCTTGTACACCTCTATCATGTCTCCTTTCATCCTCCTCCTCTCCAATGAGTAAAGCCCTAGCTTCCTTAATCTCTGATCATAATGCATACTCTCTAAACCAGGCAGCATTCTGGTAAATCTCCTCTGTACCCTTTCCAATGCTTCCACATCCTTCCTATAGTGAGGCAACCAGAACTGGACACAGTACTCCAAGTGTGGCCTAACCAGAGTTTTATAGAAATGCATCATTACATTGCGACTCTTAAACTCCATCCCTCGACTTATGAAAGCTAACACCCCATAAGCTTTCTTAACTACCCTATCCACCTGTAAGGCAACTTTCAGGGATCTATGGATATGTACCCCCAGATCCCTCTGCTCCTCCACACTACCAAGTATCCTGCCATTTACTTTGTACTCTGCCTTGGAGTTTGTCCTTCCAGCACTGGGGCTCCACAGGGGACTGTCTTGTCTTCCTTTCTCTTCACCATTTACACCTCAGACTTCAACTACTGCACAGAGACTTGTCATCTTCAGAAGTTTTCTGATGACTCTGCCATAGTTGGATGTATCAGCAAGGGAGATGAGGCTGAGTACAGGGCTGCGGTAGGAAACTTTGTCACATGGTGTGAACAGAATTATCTGCGGCTTAATGTGAAAAAGACGAAGGTGCTGGTGGTAGACCTGAGGAGAGCTAAGGCACCGGTGACCCCGTTTCCATCCGGGGGTCAGTGTGGACATGGTGGAGGATTACAAATTCCTGGGGATACGAATTGACAATAAACTGGACTGGTCAAGGAACAACAAGGATGTCTACAAGAAGGGTCAGAGCCATCTCTATTTCCTGAGGAGACTGAGGTCCTTTAACATCTGCTGGACGATGCTGAGGATGTTCTACGAGTCTGTGGTGGCCAGTGCGATTATGTTTGCTGTTGTGTGCTGGGGCAGCAGGCTGAGGGTAGCAGACACCAACAGAATCAACAAACTCATTCGTAAGGCCAGAGATGTTGTGGGGATGGAACTGGACTCTCTCACGGTGGTGTCTGAAAAGAGGATGCTGTCCAAGTTGCATGCCATCTTGGACAATGTCTCCCATCCAATACATAATGTACTGGTTGGGCACAGGAGTACATTCAGCCAGAGACTCATTCCACCGAGATGCAACACAGAGCGTCATAGGAAGTCATTCCTGCCTGTGGCCATCAAACTTTACAACTCCTCCCTTGGAGGGTCAGACACCCTGAGCCAATAGGCTGGTCCTGGACTTAATTCCTGGCATAATTTACATATTACTATGTAACTATTTATGGTTTTATTACTATTTAATTATTTATGGTGCAACTGTAATGAAAACCAATTTCCCCCGGCATCAATAAAGTATGACTATGACTTTGAAAATTTGAAGTGTCAGTATTACAGTTGAACAAAGGGAACTATGGAGCTATGAGGGAGGAGCTGGCCAAAGTTCAATGGAACAATACCCTGGCAGGGATAACAGTGGAACAATAATGGCAGGTATTTCTGGAATAATGCAGAAGGTGTACGATCAGTTCATTCCAAAGAGGAAGAAAGATCCTAAGGGGAGTAAGGGGAGACCATGGCTGACAAGGGAAGTAAAGGACAGTATAAAGATAAAAGAGAAGAAGGATAACATAGCAAATATGAGTGGGAAGCTGGAGGATTGGGAAACTTTTAAAGAGCAACAGAAGATAACTAAAAAGGTAATATGCGGAGAAAAAATGAGGTACGAAGGTAAACTAGCCAAGAATATAAAGAAGGATAGTAAAAGCTTCTTTAGGTATGTGAAAAGGAAAAAAATAGTTAAGACCAAAATTGGGCCCTTGAAGACAGAAAAGGGTGAATTTATTATGGGGAACAAGGAAATAGCAGTCGAGTTGAACAGGTACTTTGGAACTGTCTTCACTATGGAAGACACAAACAATCTCCCAGATATAATAGTGGCCAAAGGACCTAAGGTAATGGATGAACTGAAGAAAATTTATATTAGGCAGGAAATGGTGTTGGATAGACTGTTGGATCTGAAGGCTGATAAGTCCCCGGGACCTGATGGTCTGCATCCCAGGGTACTTAAGTAGGTGGCTTTAGAAATCGTGGACGCATTGGTAATCATTTTCCAATGTTCTATAGATACAGGATCAGTTCCTGTGGATTGGAGGGTGGGTAATGTTGTCCCACTTTTCAAGAAAGGAGGGAGAGAGAAAACAGGGAATTATAGACCGGTTAGCCTGACGTCAGTGGTGGGAAAGATACTGGAGTCAATTATAAAAGATGAAATTACGACACATTTAGATGGCAGCAACAGGATAGGTCCGAGTCAGCATGGATTTACGAAGGGGAAATCATGCTTGACTAATCTTCTGGAATTTTTTGAGGATGTAACTATGAAAATGGACAAGGGAGAGCCAGTGGATATAGTGTACCTGGACTTTCAGAAAGCCTTTGATAAAGTTCCACATAGGAGATTAGTGGGCAAAATTAGGGCACATGGTATTGGGGGCAGAGTACTGACATGGATTGAAAATTGGCTGGCTGACAGGAAACAAAGAGTAGCGATTAACGGGTCCCTTTCAGAATAGCAGGCAGTGACCAGTGGGGTACCGCAGGGTTCAGTGCTGGGACCACAGCTGTTTACAATATACATTAGTGATTTAGATGAAGGGATTAAAAGTGATATTAGCAAATTTGCAGATGACACAAAGCTGGGTGGCAGTGTGAAATGTGAGGAGGATGTTATGAGAATGCAGGGTGACTTGGACAGGCTGGGTGGGTGAGTGGGTGGACGCATGGCAGATGCAGTTTAATGTGGATAAATGTGAGGTGGTAAGAACAGGAAGGCAGATTATTATCTAAATGAAGTCAAGTTAGGAAAAGGGGAAGCACAACGAGATCTAGGTGTTCTTGTACATCAGCCACTGAAAGCAAGCATGCAGGCAAGGGGAATTGAGTTTAAGAGCAAACAGGTCCTTCTGCAGCTGTATAGGGCCCTGGGTGAGACCACACCTGGAGTATTGTGTGCAGTTTTGGTCTCCAAATTTGAGGAAGGACATTCTTGCTATTGAGGGAGTGCAGCGTAGGTTCACAAGGTTAATTCCCGGGATGGCGGGACTGTTATATGTTGAAAGATTGGAGCGACTGGGCTTGTATACACTGGAATTTAGAAGGATGAGAGGGGATCTGATTGAAACATATAAGATTATTAAGGGATTGGACACGCTGCAGGCAGGAAGCATGTTCCCGCTGATGGGTGAGTCCAGAATCAGAGGCCACAGTTTAAGAATAAGGGGTAGCCATTTAGAACGGAATTGAGGAAAAACTTTGTCACCCAGAGAGTGGTGGATATGTGGAATGCTCTGCCCCAGAAGGCAGTGGAGGCTAAGTCTCTGGATGTTTTCAAGAAAGAGATGGATAGAGCTCTTAAAGATGGTGGAATCAAAGGTTATGGGGATAAGGCAGGAACTGGATACTGATTGTGGATGATCAGCTATGATCACAGTGAATTGCGGTGCTGGCTTGAAGGGCCGAATGGCCTACTCCTGCACCTACTGTCTATTGTCTATTATATTGTCCTGAAAACAGACTACAGGGAGTTAGGAAAGAAGCTGAGAAGTAGGACCACAAGGGTAGTAATCCAGATTTGCGGCGGGCTGGGGGGGGGGGGGAACCGACCTGAAGAGATGGAGGAAGGGGTGGTTGACTCACAAATCGAGAAAACTTGTAAACAGTGTGAGAGGGAGGACAGGCAGGTGATGGAGAAGAGATGCGCTCAGACTGATGGTTTGAGATGTGTCTATTTTAATGCAAGGAGTATCATGAACAAAGCGGATGAGCTTAGAGCATAGATCAGTACTTGGAGCTATGATGTTGTGGCCAGTACAGAGACTTGGATGGCTCAGGGGCGGGAATAGCTACTTAGAGTGCCAGGCTTTAGATGTTTCAGGAAGGACAGGGAGGGAGGCAAGAGGTGGGAGCAAGGCACTGCTCATAGTGTCACTGCTGCAGAAAGGGAGGAAGTAATGGAGGGGTTATCTATGGAGTGTCTGTGGGTGGAAGTTAGAAACAGGAAGGCAGAGGTCCATGAATGTCAGGGAGCAGGAGTGAGCACTATTGCTATTACAAAGGAAAAAGTGCAAGGCAGACTGCAAGGTCTTAGTGTGGATAAGTCACCTGGGACAAGTGGACTACATCCCAGAGTCTTGAGAGAGGTTGCTGAAGAGATAATGGATGCATTGGTCATGATCTTTCAAGAATCACTTGATTAGGCATGGTCCCGGAGGACTGGAAGATTGCAAATGTCACTCTTTAAGAAGGGAGAAAAGCAAAAGAAAGGAAATTATAGGCTAGTCAGCCCAAACTCAGTGGTTGGGAAAGTGTTGGAGTCTATTAATAAGGATGAGTTTTCGAGATACTTAGGGACTAATGATAAAATAAGTCAAAGTCAGCATGGTTTCTGTGACGGGAAATCTAGCCTGACAAATCTGTTAGTTCTTCGAGGAAGTAACAGCAGAGTGGACAAAGGACAGAGAGTGGATGTCATTTCAGCAGGCCAGGTAGCATCTATGGAAAAAAAGTACAGTCGACGTTTCGGGCCAAAACCCTCCAGCAGGACTGGAGAAAAAAAGCTGAGGAGTAGATTTGAAAGATGGGGGGGGGTGCGGGAGGGAGGGGAGAGAGAAACGCCAGTTGACAGGTGAAACTTGGAGGGGGGAGGGATGAAACAAAGAGCAAGGAAGTTGATTGATGAAAGAGACAAAATACCATGGAAGAAAGAAAAAAAAACAGGTGGGGGGGGAGAGCAGCACCAGAGGGAGGAGATGGGCAGGCAAGGAGATAACATGAGAGAAGGACAAGGGAATGGGAAATGGTGAAGGAGGTGGGGAGACATTACTGGAAGTTTGAGAAGTCGATGTTCATGCCATCAGGTTGGAGTCTACCTAAACGGAATATAAGGTGTTATTCCTCCAACGAAATGCGTGGATATCATTTTCTTGGATTTTTAGAAGGTGTTGGATAAGGTGCCACACACGAGGCTTCTTAACAAGATAAAATCCTATGACGTTACAGGAAATACTGGCATGGATAGAATTGCTGACAGGCAGGAGGCCGCGAGTGGGAATAAACAAAGCCTTTTCTGGTTGGCTGCTGGTGACTAGTGGCGTTGCTCAGCAGTCAGTACTGGGACCACTGCTTTTCACATTGTTTGTCAGTGATTTAGATAATGGAATGCTGACACAGACTGCATTGGAAGCCAATTCCATGGGTATACTGAAGGCGGTTGATCGTTTCCCAAATGGTCAGGGCATCAAAGGATATGGCGAGAAGGCAGGTATATGGGTTTGAGTGGCATCTGGGATGATCCATGATGGAATGGCGGAGCAGACTCAATGGGCTCTACAGATTTGTCAGGCAAGACTTCCCTTCACAGAAACCATACTGAGTTTAGGCTAACTGGCCTATAAGTTATTTTCTTTTGCCTTCCTGCCTTCTTAAAGAATGGAGTGACATTTTCCATCTTACAGTCCTCTGGGACCATGCCAGAATCATGTGATTCTTGAAACGTCATGATCAATGCATCCACTATCTCTTCAACAACCTTTCAAAGGACTCTGGGATGTAGTCCATCTAGTCCAGGTGACTTATTCACCTTACGACCTTTGAGATGCCTTGCACTTTTTCCTTTATATCAGCATTGGCACTCACTCCTGCTCCCTGACACTCAAGGACCTCTGGCATACAGCTAGTGTCTATTATCACCGGCACGTGTCATGAAATTTGTTAACTTAGCAGCAGCAGTAGTTCAATGCAATACATAATATAGAAAAAAATAAACAAAATAAAATAATATTAAATAAACAACAGTATATTATATATTTAATAGATTAAAAAGCCAGAAATAATATATATTTAAAAAGTGAGGTAGTGTCCAAGCATTCAATGTCCATTTAGGAATCGGATGGCAGAGGGGAAGAAACTATTCCTGAATCGTTGAGTATGTACCTTCAGGCTTCTGTACCTCCTACCTGATGGTAACAGTGAGAAAAGGGCATGCCCTGGGTGCTGGAACTCCTTAACTTTGTAGACTAGTACCCAGGATGGAGCTGACTAAATTTACGACCTTCTGCACCTTCTTTCAGTACTGTGCATTAGCCCCCACCCCCCATACCAGACAGTGACACAGCCTGTCAGAATGCTCTCCATGGTACATCTATGGAAGTTTTTGAGTGTATTTGTTGACATACCAAATCTCTTCAAACTCTTAATGAAGTATAGTTGCTGTCTTGCCTTCTTTATAACTGCATCAATATGTTGGGACCAGGTTAGCTCCTCAAAGATCTTGACACCCAAGAACTTGAAACTGCTCACTCTCTCCACTTCTGATCCCTGTATGAGGATTGGTATGTGTTCCTTCATCTTACCCTTCCTGAAGTCCACAATCAGTTCTTTCGTCTTACTTACGTTGAGTGCCAGGTTGTTGCTGCGACACCACTCCACTAGTCGGCATACCTTGTTCCTGTACACCCTCTCTCATCACCATCAGAGATTCTACCAACAATGGTTGTAACATCAGCAAATTTATAGATGGTACTTGAACTATGTCTACCCATACAGTCATGTGCATATAGAGAGTAGAGCAGTGAGCGAAGCACACACCCCTGAGGTGCACCAGTGTTAATCATCAACGAGAAGGAGATGTTATCTTGTGGTCTCCCGCTTACAAAGTCAAGGATCCAATTGCAGAGGGAGGTACAGAGGCCAGGTTCTGTAACTTCTCAATCAGGATTATGGGAATGATGGTAGGAGGAGAGAAGATGGCGGCGCGACGTAGTTTGCAGCGGCCACTCCAGTGGTGATGTCTGTTATTTGTCAAGTACGGTGCCGTGCACAATCCTGATTTGATGGAGACGGGCATAACAGCATGGAGGAACATCTGGAGAAACTTCTGAAATGCCTGCTTCGCTGCTGCTGCTACTGTGTGGTCCGAAATCTCCGGAGGGGAAGGCCCCACGTCCTCGGTTTTGCTTGCTGCTCGGCAGCCGGGGCAGGATCGAAGCTCTCGGCAGAGGATGGTGCTCGGTGTCGAAGGGCTGGTCGGAGGCTCAAAGTTTTCGGACGGACTCAGAGTCCGCTGCGGTCAGGTGCTCTCAATGGTGCTGCATCGGCAAGTCTGCAGCGCTTGGAGGTTCATAGCACACAGAGTTTCTCCCTTCTACTGTCTGCATGAGATGATGAGGCTATTGGGACTTTAAGACTTTTTTTTTACTGTGCCCATGGTCTGCTCTTTATCAGATTACGGTATTGCTTTGCACTGTTGTAACTATGTGTTACAATTATGTGGTTTTGTCAGTTTTAGTCTTGGTTTGTCCTGTGTTTCTTGTGATATCATTCTGGAGAAACATTGTATCATTTTTTAATGCATTTCTAAATGACAATAAACGAGGACTCAGTGTCCTCATAATCTAATCTAATCTACATGCTGAGCTATAGTCAATGAACAGCATCCTGACATAGGTGTTTGTGTTGTCCAGGTGGTCGAGAGCCATTGAGATTGCATCTGCCATTGACCTATTGTGGTGATAGGCAAATTGCAATGGGTCCAGGTCTTTGTTGAGGCAGGAGTTCAGTCTAGTCATGACCAACCTCTCAAAGCACAGACGTAAAGAACACATTACGTTCATCTGCCATTTCTTTGTCCCCCATTACTACCTTCACCAGCAACATTTTCCAGTGGTCCTATATCAACTCTCACCTCCCTTTAACTCTTTAGATAACTGAACAAACTTTTGGTATCCTGCTTTAGATCATTGGCTAGTCTGCCTTCATATTTCACCTCTTCCCTTCTTATAGCTTTTTTAGTTGCCATTTGTTGGATTTTAAAAGCTTCCCAATCATCCAACTTCCCACTCACTTTTGCAACCTTATATGCCTGTTGATTTGGCTTTTATGCAGTCCTTAACTTCTTGTCAGCCACGGTTGCCTACCCCTGCCGCTTGAGAACTGCTTCCTCTGTGGGACATACCTACCATGCGCCTTGTGATCTGTTCCCAGAAGCTTCAGCCGTCTCTGCTCTGCCATCATTCCCGCCAGTATCCTCCTCCAATCCACCTGGGCAAGCTCCTCTCTCATGCCTCCATAATTCCCTTTATTCCATTACAATACTAATACATGTGACTTATGCTTCTCCCTCTCAAATTGCAGTATGAATTCAATATTACGCTCACTGCCTCCAAAGGGTTCCTAAGATAGCCTTTCCCTGAGTAGGCTCAAGCACAACTCTATCTCCTTCACCATAGCAATGGAGAGGGATAGGAGCAGACAATCTGGAAAAACATTTAATTGGGGTAGGGGGAAATATGATACTATTAGGCAGGAACTTGGGAATATAAATTGGGAGCAGATGTTCTCAGGAAAATGCATGGCAGAAATGTGGCAAATGCTCAGGGAACATTTGCATAGAGTTCTGCATAGGCATGTTCCATTGAGGCTGGGAAAGGATGGTAGAGTTAAATTACCATGGTTTACAAAGTATGTAGAAAATCTAGTTAAGAAGAAAGAAAAGCTTACGAAAGGTTCAGAAACTAGGTACTGTTAGAGCTCCAGAAAATTACAAGGTTGCTAGGAAGGAGCTTAAGAATGGAATCAAGACAGCTCGAAGGGGCCATGAGAAGGCCTTGGTGAGTAGGATTAAGGAAAACCCCAAAGCATTCTACAAGTATGTGAAGAGCAAGAGGATGAGCCGTGTGAGAATAGGTGCAATAGTGGAAATGTGTGCATAGAGCCGGAGGAGGTAGCAGAGGTTCTTAATACTTTGCTTCAGTATTCACAAGGGAAAAAGACGTTGGCAATTGTGGGAATGACTTACAGCGTACTGAAACGCTTGAGCATATAGACATTAAGAAAGAGGATGTGCTGGAGCTTTTGAAAGGCATTAAATTAGATAAGTCACTGGGACTGGATGAGATATACCTCAGGCTACTGTGGGAAGTGAGGGAGGAGATTGCTGAGCTTCTTGTGATGATTTTTGCATCATCAATAGAGACAGGAGAAATACCGGAGGATTGGAGGGTTGCAAATGCTATTCCCTTGTTCGAGAAAGGGAGTAGAGATAACCCAGGAAATTATACACCAGTGAGTCTGACTTCAGTGGTGGGCAAGTCGTTGGAGAAGGTCCTGAGAGGCAGGAATTATGAGCATTTGGAAAGACATAATCTGATTTGGGATAGTCAGCATGGCTTTGTCAAGGGCATGTCATGCCTTACGAGCCTGATTGAATTCTTTGAGGATGTAATAAAACACATCGATGAAGGTAGAGCAGTGGCTGTAGAGTATATGGATTTCAGTAAGGCATTTGATAAGGCTCCCCATGCGAGGCTCCTTTAGAAAGTAAGGAGGCATGGGATCCAAGCAGAACTTCCTTTGTGGGTCTAGAACTGGCTTGCCCACAGAAGGCAAAGAGTGGTTATAGGTGGTTCACATTCTGCATAGAGGTCAGTGACCAGTGGTGTTTTGCAGGGATTCCTCCTCCTTGTGATTTTTATAAATGACTTGGATGAGGAAGTAGAAGGGTGGTTAGTAAGTTTGCTGATGACACAAGAGGGTTGGGAGTGTTGTGGATAGTCTGGAGGGTTGTCAGAGGTTAGCGGGACATCGATAGGATGCCGAACTGGGCTGAGAAGTGACAGATGGACTTCAACACAGTTAAGCGTGAAGTGGTTCATTTTGATAGGTCCAATTTGAAGATAGATAGATAGATAGATAAATATACTTTATTAATCCCGAGGGAAATTTGGTTTCGTTACAGCCGCACCAACCAAGAATAGAGCGTAAATATAGCAATACAAAAAACCCCAACAATCAAACACCAAAATGCAAACTATGCCAGATGGAAAATAAGTCCAGGACCAGTCTATTGGCTCAGGGTGCCTGACCCTACACGGGAGGAGCTGCATGTTCGATGGCCACAGGCAGGAACGACCTCCCGTGCCGCCAAGTGTTGTATCACGGTGGAATGTGGCCGAAGTCCAACAGTAAAAAGTTCAATATCCATTCTGCAAACACGTTCCTCGATCGTAATATACCACGGATTGCACCATAGATAGAATATAATATAAATGGTATGACTCCTGGCAGTGTGGAGGATCTGAGAGATCTTGGGGTCCGTGTCGATAGGACACTCAAAGCTGCTGTGCAGGTTGATAGTGTTGTTAAGAAGCCGTATGGTGTATTGGCATTCATCAACCGTGGGACTGAGTTCAAGAGCCGTGAGGTAATGTTACAGCTGTACAAGACCTTGGTCAGACCCCACTTGGAGTCCTGTGTTCAGTTCTGGTCACCTCACTACAGGAAAGATGTGGATACTATACAGAGAGTGCAGAGGAGATTTACAAGGATATTGCTTGGATTAAAGGGCGTACCCTATGAGAAGTTGAGTGTACTTGCCCTTTTTGTTAAGTGTGTCCAGGACGGATTCCTGTCACAGTATGTGGACAGGCCAACTGGGGGAATGCCATACTAGATCTAGTACCAGGTAATGAACCGGGTCAGGTCACACATCTCTCAGTGGGTGAGCATCTGGAGGACAGTGACCACTGTTCCCTGGCCTTTGGCATCATCATGGAAAAGGATCGAATCAGAGAGGACAGGAAAATTTTAAATTGGGGAAGGGCAAATTATAAGGCTATAAGGCTAGAACTTGCCGGTGTGAATTGGGATGATGCTTTTGCAGGGAAATGTACTATGGACATGTGGTCGATGTTTAGAGATCTCTTGCGGGATGTTAGGGATAAAATTGTCCCGGTGAGGAAGATAAAGAATGGTAGGGTGAAGGAACCATGGGTGACAAGTGAGGTGGAAAATCTAGTCGGGTGGAAGAAGGCAGCATACATGAGGTTTAGGAAGCAAGGATCAGATGGGTCTATTGAGGAATATAGGGAAGCAAGAAAGGAGCTTAAGAAGGGGCTGAGAAGAGCAAGAAGGGGGCATGAGAAGGCTTTGGCGAGTAGGGTAAAGGAAAACCCCAAGGCATTCTTCGATTATGAGAAGAAAAAAAGGATGACAGGAGTGAAGGTAGGACCGATTAGAGATAAAGGTGGGAAGATGTGCCTGGAGGCTGTGGAAGTGAGCGAGGTCCTCAATGAATACTTCTCTTCGGTATTCACCAATGAGAGGGAACTTGATGATGGCGAGGACAATATGAGTGAGGTTGATGTTCTGGAGCATGTTGATATTAAGAGAGAGGAGGTGTTGGAGTTGTTAAAATACATTAGGACGGGTAAGTCCCCGGGTCCTGACGGAATATTCCCCAGGCTGCTCCACGAAGCGAGGGAAGAGTTTGCTGAGCCTCTGGCTAGGATCTTTATGTCCTCGTTGTCCACGGGAATGGTACCGGAGGATTGGAGGGAGGTGAATGGTGTCCCCTTGTTCAAAAAAGATAGTAGGGATAGTCCGGGTAATTATAGACCAGCAAGCCTTACATCTGTGGTGGGAAAGCTGCTGGAAAAGATTCTTTGAGATAGGATCTATGGACATTTAGAGAATCGTGGTCTGATCAGGGACAGTCAGCATGGTTTTGTGAAGGGCAGATCGTGTCTAACAAGCCTGATAGAGTTCTTTGAGGAGGTGACCAAGCATACAGATGAGGGTGGTGCAGTGGATGTGATCTATATGGATTTTAGTAAGGCATTTGACAAGGTTCCACACGGCAGGTTTATTCAGAAAGTTAGAAGGCATGGGATCCAAGGAGGTTTGGCCACGTGGATTCAGAATTGGCTTGCCTGCAGAAGGCAGAGGGTCGTAGTGGAGGAAGTACATTTGGATTGGAGGATTATGACTAGTGGTGTCCCACAAGGATCTGTTCTGGGACCTCTACTTTTCATGATTTTTATTAACGACCTGGATATGGGGGTAGAAGGGTGGGTTGGCAAGTTTGCATACGACACAAAGGTTGGTGGTGATGTAGATAGTGTAGAGAATTGTCAAAGATTGCAGAGAGACATTGATAGGATGCAGAAGTGGGCTGAGAAGTGGCAGATGGAGTTCAACCTGGAGAAGTGTGAGGTGGTATACTTTGGAGTACAAAGTAAAAGGCAGGATACTTGGTATTGTGGAGGAGCAGAGGGATCTCGGGGTACATGTCCACAGATCCCTGAAAGTTGCCTCACAGGTAGATAGGGAAGTTAAGAAAGCTTATGGGGTGTTGGCTTTCATAAGTCGGGGGATAGAGTTTAAGAGTTGCGATGTAATGATGCAGCTCTATAAAACTCTGGTTAGGCCACACTTGGAGTACTGTGTCCAGTTCTGGTCGCCTCACTATAGGAAGGATGTGGAAGCATTGGAAAGGGTACAGAGATTTACTAGGATGCTGCCTGGTTTAGAGAGTATGCATTATGATCAGAGATTAAGGAAGCTAGGGCTTTACTCATTGGAGAGGAGGAGGATGAAAGGAGACATGATAGAGGTGTACAAGATAATAAGAGGAATAGATAGCGTAGATAGCCAGCGCCTCTTCCCCAGGGCACCACTGCTCAATACAAGAGGACATGGCTTTAAGGTAAGGGGTGGGAAGTTCAAGGGGGATATTAGAGGAAGGTTTTTTACTCAGAAAGTGGCTGGTGCGTGGAATGCACTGCCTGAGTCAGTGGTGGAGGCAGATACTCCAGTGAAGTTTAAGAGATTACTAGACAGGTATATGGAGGAATTTAAGGTGGGGGGTTATATGGGAGGCAGGGTGAGAGGGTCGTCACAACATTGTGGGCCAAAGGGCCTGTACTGTGCTGTACTATTCTACGTTCTATGTTTTCGTCTTGGAGCAATGGAGGATGAGAAGTGACCTCATAGAGGTGTATAAGATGTTGAGGGGTATTGATCATGTGGATAGCCAGAGGCTTTTTCTCTGGGCTGAAATGGCTGACACGAGGGGGCATAGTTTTAAGGTGCTTGGAAATAGGTACTGATGGGATGTCAGGGGCAAGTTTTTCCACACAGAGTGGTGAGTGCTCTGCCTGCATTTGTACCCAATCATTGGCTTGTCTTTCCTCACATTTATGTTACACCCATCATCTACTTGTAAACTTGTTTGGTCATCCTCAGCAATATCATCCTGGCTCCCATCAATAATATTAATTACTGCATAATCACAATTGCCCAATGCATAAATATGAATAGATTCCTGAATTATCTCACCCTCCTGGTAGTTATGTGCTCCATCCGGCAAAGCAAGAAATGGAAGGTATTTCCATTCCTCAGGTAAGCTGTGACCATCATGTCCTTTTTCGGAAACCAACGGTGGATATGAAAATTCAACCTGCAGGATTTCATAATGGAACAGTAATATGGAATCAAGAATAATTTGCAAAGTATTTGTAAAGATCACTATTAGAAGCTATCTTGCCATTAAGCCAAGTACAAAATTCCCTGGTTTGGAAATTAGTGACCACTTTGAATTTTGTCACGAGGGCCTCTCACCAGTCCACAGAATTTTTCAGATCCTTTCAAAATCTTAAATAGGTGAGAAAGGAAATAGTAAAATAAAGTTGCCATTTCTTCAGTATTCTTGGTTCATTACTGGCTGGGTTAGTGCACCGATATTATTGAGAATATCTTCCTTTGTCATAGGTGGAGGACCGGGTAGTGTTGAGGAAACAGAGAACCTGCAAAGAGACTTAGATAGTTTAGCAGAATGGGCAAAGAAGTGGCAAATGAAATACAATGTTGGAAAGCGTATGGTCATGCACTTTGGTGGAAAAAATAAACAAGTAGACTATTATTTAGATGGGGAGAGAAATCAAAATGCAGTGATGCAAAGAGACTTGGGAGTCCTTGTGCAGGATACCCTAAAGCAGGGGCGTCAAACTCATTTTAGGTCACGGGCCGGATTGGGCAAAATGCGACTTCACGCAGGCTGGATCAGTTGTGCACGCGTGCTCCCACAGCTTTCATTGCCTTCGTTTTTTCAACCTGCTCTCATGTATCTCAGTCTCTGCTATAACTACAAAGTGTTTCCCTTTACGAATTTCATTTCTTATGAAGAAGATTGCCTAGCAAGCATTATTTTTATGATTGGTATTAACTTACAGTCGTAGGCTACAAAAAAGTTGTGATGAGAGAGAGAAAAATCGATGCTATTTTGGCTAAGATTGTTTTGGGAGCCACACCCTTTCCATTAATAAACCATTTGAAATCGAACATTAGTAGACACAAATGTAGACCTAACAAAACAAATGGTAAATGTAGGCTACACAACTACACCTAATTTTTATTAGCCTGCTTCCAGCAATCAAACTCAGACAATGAACACAGTTAGCCTCTAATTCTTATTGAAGTGATCACATTTACAATAATAGAATAGTCAGAAAATGAATCACAATATTATGACACTGTCAAAGGCAAAGTGAATAGGAATAAGGAGCCTTGGTTCTCAAGGGATATTGCAACTCTGATAAAGAAGAGAGAGTTGTACAACATGTATAGGAAACAGGGAGTAAATAATGTGCTTGAGGAGTATAAAAAGTGCAAGAAAATACTTAAGAAGGAAACCAGGAAGGCTAAAAGAAGACATGAGGTTGCCTTGGCAGTCAAAGTGAAGGACAATCCAAAGAGCTTTTACAGGTATGTTAAGAGTAAAAGGATTGTAAGGGATAAAATTGAGGGATATTACGATTGAGGAACGTGTTTGTAGACTGGATATTGAACTTTTTGCTGTTGGACTTCGGCCATATTCCACCGAGATACAACACTGGGCGGCACAGGAGGTTGTTCCTGCTTGTGGCCATCAAACTTTGCAGCTCCTCCCGTGAAGGGTCAGACACCCTGAGCCAATAGGCTGGGCCTGGACTTATTTTCCATCTGGCATAGTTTGCACTTTGTTGTTTGATTGTTTGTGGTTTTTGTATTGCTATATTTATGCTCTATTCTTGGTTGGTGCGGCTGTAACGAAACCCAATTTCCCTCGGGATCAATAAAGTATATCTATCTATCTATCGATCTAAAATTGGTCCTCTTCAAGATCAGAGTGGTCGACTATGTGTGGAACCAAAAGAAATGGCGGAGATCTTAAATGGGTTTTTTGCGTCCGAATTTACTAAGGAAACTGGCATGAAGTCTATGGAATTAAGGGAAACAAGTAGTGAGATCATGGAAACTGTACAGATTGAAAAGGAGGAGGTGCTTGCTATCTTGAGGAAAATTAAAGTGGATAAATTGCCAGGACCTGACAGGGTGTTCCCTCAGACTTTGACGGGACTAGTGTTGAAACTGCAGGGGCCCTGGCAGAAATATTTAAAATGTCAGTGTCTACGGGTGAGGTGCCGGAGGATTGGAGAGTGGCTCATGTTGTTCCGTTGTTTAAAAAAGGATCGAAAAGTAATCCGGGAAATTATAGGCCGGTAAATTTGACGTCGGTAGTGGGTAAGTTATTGGAGGGAGTACTAAGAGACAGAATCTACAAGCTTTTGGAGAGACAAGGACTTATTAGGGAGAGTCAACATGGCTTTGTGCACGGTAGGTCATGTTTGACCAATCTATTGGAGTTTTTCGAGGAGGTTACCAGGAAAGTGGATGAAGGGAAGGCAGTGGATGTTGTGTACATGGACTTCAGTAAGGCCTTTGACAAGGTCCCGCATGGGAGGTTAGTTAGGAAAATTCAGTCACTAGGTATACATGGAGAGGTGGTAAATTGGATTAGACATTGGCTCAATGAAAGAAGCCAAAGAGTGGTAGTAGAGAATTGCCTCTCAGAGTGGAGGCCTGTGATTAGTGGTGTGCCACAGGGATCAGTGCTGGGTCCATTGTTATTTGTCATCTATATCAATGATTTGGATGATAATGTGGTGAATTGGATCAGCAAATTTGCTGATGATACAAAGATTGGCGGTGTAGTAGACAGTGAGGAAGGTTTTCAGAGCCCGCAGAGGGACTTGGATTGGACCAGCTGGAAAAATGGGCTGAAAAATGGCAGATGGAGTTTAATACAGACAAGTGTGAGGTTTTGCATTTTGGAAGGACAAACCAAGGTAGAACAAACAGGGTAAATGGTAAGGCACTGAGGAGTGCAGTAGAACAGAGGGATCTGGGAATAGATACAAAATTCCCTAAAAGTGGCGTCACAGGTAGATAGGGTCGTAAAGAGAGCTTTTGGTACATTGGCCTTTATTAATCAAAGTATTGAGTATAAGAGCTGGAATGTTATGATGAGGTTGTATAAGGCATTGGTGAGGCCAAATCTGGAGTATTGTGTTCAGTTTTGGTCACCAAATTACAGGAAGGATATAAATAAGGTTGAAAGGGTACAGAGAAGGTTTACAAGAATGTTGCTGGGACTTGAGAAACTCAGTTACAGAGAAAGGTTGAATAGGTTAGGACTTTATTCCCTGGAGTGTAGAAGAATGAGGGGAGATTTGATAGAGGTATATAAAATTATGATGGGTATAGATAGAGTGAATGCAAGCAGGCTTTTTCCACTGAGGTAAGTGGAGAAAAAAACCAGAGGACGTGGGTTAAGGGTGGGGGGGGTGGAGTTTAAAGGGAACATTAGCGGGGGGTCTTCTTCACACAGAGAGTGGTGGGAGTGCGGAATGAGCTGCCAGAGTAGGTGGTAAATGCGGGTTCTTCTTTAACATTTAAGAATAAATTGGACAGATACATGGATGGGAGGTGTATGGAGGGATATGGTCCGTGTGCAGGTTAGTGGGACTAGGCAGAAAATGGTTCGGCACAGCCAAAAAGGGCCAAAAGGCCTGTTTCTGTGCTGTAGTTTTTCTATGGTTTCTATGGTTTCAATATTTCATAATGCATTTTGCTTACATGACGCAGTGCATTGAACAGTGTCACTCATTTTTCACTTGCTGCTTCCAGACACCTGACATCTCTTGGCTTTAACCAGCCTGTCAACATCACGGACCAGTTGCTGGGCAGTTGTGATTTTCATAATGTCATTTAGATGTCTGTGTGTCAGCTGTGAGCGCAGTTTGGATTTGTTAATGTTCATTATGGAGAACGCCTGCTCACAGAGATATGTTGTCCCGAACATGCAAAGGATCTTTGAGGCAAAGTCTGTCATCTTGGGGTACATCGGTCCCAGGTATTGATAAAATGAGTCCAGACCCACAGTCTCAAATTTATATTTCAAAGCCGAGTTACACTGAATTTCAGTTAGTTCCATTTGGAGTTCCTCTGGCACATCTGATGCTGCGTTGACGGCAAACAGTGAGCAAAATAGTGAGAATTCCTTCTCAAGCTGAGTGAAGACTTGGAAACGATTCTGAAACTCACTTTTCAGCCGTGATATTTTGTCCTTGTACCTGTCCATGTTGTCATTATTCCCACGAGTGACACGCACAGACTGCAAAGAGGGGAAATGAGCTGGGTTGCTCGGGGATAGCTGCATCTCCCACAGGCCTAATTTAATTTGAAAGGCACAAATGCTGTTGTAGTATTCAGTAACAAGTTTGCTGCAGCCTTGCATGTTAACATTAAGCACATTTAAGTGCTCTGTTATATCCACCAAAAATGCAAGATCATGAAGCCAGTCTGGGTCATCCAACTCTGCCACTGATTCATGAATAGTCCCTTTCTCATTCATGAATAGTCCAATTTCCGCACATAAATGGAAAAAATCTTTGAGCACAACCCCTCTGCTCAACCAGCGGACTTCAGTGTGGTAGTGTAGGTCGTGTCCAATATTACTTTTGGACAAAAGAGTGTCAAATTGCTGATGGTTGAGTCCCTTGGCTCTAATAAAATTAACCGTTTTGATCACTACATCCATGACATTGTCCATTTTCAGGCTCCTGCTACATAACGCCTCTTGGTGTACAATGCAATGAAAATTCCAGAATTCCTGCTCTGGATTCCCTGTCTGAACTTTCTCTCTGAGTTTCACAACAACACCTGCCTTTTTCCCGACCATGGACGGTGCGCCATCTGTTGCCACGCTGACAGCGTGACCCCAGTCAACCTCCAGTCTGTCCAAGACCTCGACCAGGCTGGAGAAAATGTCGTTTGCCGTTGTGGTGTTTGTCATGAGCACCATCTCCACAAACTCCTCGGTGACGGTCAAAGATGCATCAACACCACGAATAAATATTCCCATTTGAACAACATCAGTAACATCGGAGCTCTTATCAATTGCAATAGAGAAGGCAATAAATGACTTCACTTTGTCTTTTAGTTGACAGTTCAAATCTCCTGCAAGGTCCCCGATCCTCTCTGCCACAGTATTTCTTGACAAGCTGATACTACCAAAAGCCTGTCTCTTCTCAGGGCACACCACCTCAGCCGCCGTCAGCATGCATGCTTTGATGAATTCCCCCTCTGAGTATGGCTTCGATGCAGCAGCTATTTTGTTGGCAATAATATAGCTGGCCCCGACAGCTCCATCATGAGTCTCTCGACTTTTGGTGAACACTGATTGCTGTTTTTTCAGAGCTGCTTCAAGCTCGTTTACCTTTTGCATTCTGAGTCATCCTGCGTACTTGTCATATTTTTCTCCGTGTGACGTCTCATAGTGTCGTTTGATATTGTATTCTTTTGCCACAGCCACTTGTTGCCAGCATATCAGACACACAGGTTTGCCATTGACCTCACAGAAGAAAAAACGATCTTTCCAATTATCGTTGAATATCTGATCTTCGATGTCAACTTTTCTTTTCTTGGAAAGCATTTTGAACAACAGCAGCAAACAGTCTCAGCCTTGCTACAGGTGTTACTTACCTGAGTACTCTGTCAGAGTACCCTGTGTCTGACGACGTAAGTGGGACCCTAGTGGTCTTCAGTGCGGAGTGGTAGGTGCTTATGCACAGCGGGTGGTTAACTGCCGCCTATTGTTTTCTAAGTACACACAGCAAGCTGCTGGCGCAGCAGGCAGCACAGACAGCAGTGGGAGAGAGAGCGGCTGCCGTACAGATACATAATAAATGGTCATGAATATACATTTTTTTCCCCAAATCATCCCGCAGGCCAGATTGGACCCCTTTCACGGGCCGGTAGTTTGAAAACCCTGCCCTATAGGTTAACCTCCAGGTTAAGTCGGTGGTGAAGAAGGAGAATGCAATGTTGGCATTCATTTCTAGAGGTATAGAACGTAAGAGCAGGGATGTGATGCTGAGCCTCTATAAGGCACTCGTGAGACCACACCTAGAGTATTGTGTGCAGTTTTGGGCTCCTTATTTTAGAAAGGATAACCATATAACCGTATAACAATTACAGCACGGAAACAGGTCATCTCGGCCCTTCTAGTTCATGCCGAACTCTTACTCTCACCTAGTCCCACTGGCCTACACTCAGCCCATAATCCTCCATTCCTTTCCTGTCCATATATCTCTCCAATTTAACTTTAAATGACAACATCGAACCTGCCTCAACCACTTCTGTTGGAAGCTCATTCCACACAGCTACCACTATCTGAGTAAAGAAGTTCCCCCTCATGTTACCCCTAAACTTTTGCCCTTTCACTCTCAACTCTTGTTTGAATCTCCCCCACTCTCAATGGAAAAAGCCTATCCGTGTCAACTCTATCTATCCCCCTCATAATTTTAAATACCTCTATCAAGTCCCCCCTCAACCTTCTATGCTCCAAAGAATAAAGACCCAACTTGTTCAACCTTTCTCTGTAATTTAAGTGATGAAACCCAGGCAACATTCTAGTAAATCTTCTCTGTACTCTCTCTATTTTGTTGACATCTTTCCTATAATTCGGTGACCAGAACTGTATACAATATTCCAAATTTGGCCTTACCACTGCCTTGTATAATTTCAACATTACATCCCAACTCCTATACTCAATGCTCTTTTATAAAGGCCAGCATACCTAAAGCTTTCTTCACCACCCTATCCACATGAAATTCCACCTTCAGGGAACTAGGCACCATTATTCCTAGATCCCTCTCTTCTACTGCATTCTTCAATGCCCTACCATTTACCATGTATGTCCTATTTTGATTAGTCCTACCAAAATGTAGCACCTCACATTTATCAGCATTAAACTCCATCTGCCATCTTTCATCCCACTCTTCTAAATGGCCCAAATCTCAATGCAAGCTTTGAAAACCTACTTCATTATCCACAACTCCACCTATCTTAGTATCATCTGCATACTTACTAATCCAATTTACCACTCCATCATCCAGATCATTAATGTATATGACAAACAACATTGGACCCCGTACAGATCCCTGAGGCACACCACTAGTCGCCGGCCTCCAATCTGACAAACAGTTATCCACCACTACTCTCTGGCGTCTCCCATCCAACCACTGCTGAATCCATTTTACTACTTCAATATTAATACCTAACTGACATTGGAGAGGTTTCAGAGAAGATTCACAAGAATAATTCCAGGAGTGAGAGGGTTACCGTATGAAGAACCTCTGGCAGCTCTTGGGCTGTATTCCCTGTTCAGGAAAATGAGGGAGGATCTCATAGAAATATTCCAACCGTTAAAAGGTCTGAACAGATTAGATATGGCAAAGTTATTTCCCATGGTAGGGGATTCTAGGCCAAGAGGGCACGACTTCAGGATTGAAGGACATCCATTTAGAACTGAGATGTGGAGAAATTACTTTAGTCAGAGGGTGGTAAATCTGTGGAATTTGTTGCCAGGAGCGGCTGTGGAGGCCAAGTCATTGGGTGTATTTAAGGCAGAGATAAATAGTTTCTTGATTAGCCAGAGCATCAAAGGGTATGGGGAGAAGGCAGGGTAGTGGGGATGACTGGAAGAATTGGATCAGCCCATGATTGAATGGCAGAGCAGACGCAATGGGCCTAACGGACTGCTTCTGCTCCTATATTTTATGGTCTTATGGGTCAGTGCTGGGCCTGCAACTGTTCATGATATATATTACTGATCTGGAAGAGGGGACCAAGCTAATATATTGAAGTTTGCTGATGATACAAAATTGAGTGGAAAACCAGATTGTGCAGAAGGTACTGAGAGTCTGCAGAGAGATATAGATAGGTTAAGTGAGTGGGCAAGGGTCTGGCAGATGGTGTACAATGTTGGTAAATGCAAGGAACACTTTAGAAGGAAAAACAGAAGAGCAGATTGTTATTTAAATGGTAAAAATTGTATCATGTTGCTGTGTAGAGGGACTTGGGAGTGCTTGTGGATAAATCACAAAAGGTTGGTTTACAACTGCAGCAGGCTATCAAGAAGGCATATCCAATGTTAGCCTTCATTGCAGAGGGATTGAATTTAAGAGAAGGAAGGTTGTGCTGCAACTGTACAGGGTACTGGTGAGGTTACACCTGGAGTACTGCGAACAATTCTGGTCTCCTTAACTGAGGAAGGATATACTGACTTTGGAGGTGGTGCGGAGGGGGTTCACCGGGTTGATTCCAGAGATGAGGGGTTAGACTATGAGGAGAGATTGAATCACCTGGGACTGTATTTGCTGGAATTCAGAAGAATGAGAGGAGATCTTATAGAAACATATAAAATCATGAAAGGGGTAGGTAAGATAATAGGCAGGAAAGTTGTTTCCACTGGTAGGTGATACTAGAACTAGGGGACAAAGCCTCAAAATTCAGGGGAGTAGATTTGGGCAGAGATGAAGTGGAACTGCTTTCCCCAGAGAAGTGCTGAATCTGTGGAATTCTCTGCCCAATGAAGCAGTGGAGGCTACCTCAGTAAATATATTTAAGACAAGGTTGGATAGATTTTTGCATAGTAGGGGAATTAACGGTTTATGGGGAAAAGGGAAGGTACGTGGAGATGAGTCCGTGGCAAGAGCAGCCATGATCTTATTGAATGGTGGAGCAGGCTTGACAGGACAGATGGCCTACTACCATTCTTATTTCTTATGTTCTTATCTATCATTTAAATCATGATATACAGCAGAAAAAGTAGACCCAATACCAACTCCTGCTGGCAGCCAATCAGAAAAGGATCCTTTTATTCACACTCACTGTGTCCTACCAATCATCCAATGCTCTAACCATACCAGTAACCTTCCAGTAATACCATGGGCCCTTAACTTAGTAAGCAGCCTCACGTGTGGCAGCTTGTCGAAGGCCTTCTGAAAGTCCAAAAATAGAACATCCACTGCATGCCCTTTATCTATCCTACGAGTAACCTCCTCAAAGAATTCCAACAGCTTTGTCAGGCAAGATTTTACCTGATGGATGGGAATGAAGGGAGGCTTTTCCACAGGGATCTGTGTTTCGACAAATTCTTGTTACGTTATATATCAATAATTTCATTGACGCAATTGATGGCTTTGTTGCAAAGTTTGCAAATGATACAAAAATAGGTGGAGGGGCAGGTATCTTTGTGGATGTAGAGAGGCTACAGGAGAACTTAGATTTGGAGAATGTGCAAAGAAGTAGCAGATGGAATACAGTGTCAAGAAGTGTGTGGTCATGCACTTGGGTAGAAGAAATAAAAGGGTAGACTATTTTCCAAATAGAGAGACAATACAAAAATCTGAGGTGAAATTGGGAGCCCTTGTGCAGGATTCCCTGAAGGTTAATTTCCAGGTTGTGGTGAGGAAGGCAATGACATGTTAGCATTAATTTCAAGAGGATGAGATGATAAAAGCAAGGATGTAATGTTGAGGCTTTGTAAAAGCACTGGCAAGGCCTCACATCTCCTCTGTACCTACTTCCAAGCACCTTAAGACTGTTAGCCAATTCAGCCCTGGGAAAAAGCCTCTGACTCTACACATAAGCAATGCCTCTCACATCTTATACACCTCTATCAGGTCACCTCTCATCCTCCGCCGCTCCAAGGAGAAAAGCTGAGTTCACTCAACCTATTCTCAGAAGGCAAGCTCCCCAATCCAGGAAGCATCCTTGTAAATCTTCTCTGCACCCTTTCTGTGGTTTCCACATCCTTCCTGAGTGAGGTGACCAGAACTGAGCACAGTACTCCAAATGAGGTCTGACCAGGGTCCTATATAGCTTTAACATTACCTCTCGGCTCTTAAACTCAATCCCACCATATGCCTTCCTAACCACAAAGCTGCTACGTAGGTTGACTATGAGTGTCCTATGGACTCAGACCCCAAGATCCCTCAGATCCTCCACATTGCCAAGAGGCTCACCATTAATACTATATTCTGCCATCATATTTGACCTACCAAAATGAACCACCTCACACTTATCTGGGTTGAACTCCATCTGCCACTTCTCAGCCCAGTTTTGCATCCTATCGATGTCCTGCTGTAACCTCTGACAGCCCTCCACACTATCCACAACACCCCGAACCTTAACCCATCCCTTACAGCTTTGTATCATCAGCAAATTTACTAACCCATCCCTCTACATCCTCATTAAGGTCATTTATAAGAACCACGAAGAGAAGGGGACCCAGAACAGATCCCTGAGGCATATCACTGGTGACCAACCTCCATGCGAATATGACCTATCTACAACCACTCTTTGCCTTCTGTGAGCAGCCAATTCTGGATCCACAAAGCAATGTCCCCTTGGATCCCATGCCTCCTTACTTTCTCAATAAGCCTTGCATGGGGTACCTTATCGAATGCCTTGCTGAAATCCATATACACTACATCTACTGCTCTACCTTTATCAATGTGTTTAGTCACATAGTAACCCTTTCCTTCCCAGAATCATCCTCTTAAACCTCCACTGGACTCCCTTCAATGACAACACATACTTTCTGAGATATAGGGCCTAAACTGTTGACAATACTCCAAGTGTGGTTTGACGAGTGTTCTATAAAGCCTCAGTATTATCTTCTTGCTTATAAGTTCTAATCATCTTGAAATAAATGCCAACATTGCATTCGCCTTCTTTACCACAAAGTACCATTAAGTTCATCTGCCATTTCTAGGTCCCCCATTATTACCTCACCAGCCTAATTTTCTTGTAGTCTTCTCGCCCCGCCCACTTCCCCCGCCACCACTCCCCCTCCGTCTCCAACTTCCCCCCTCCTTCTCCCTGCACACCTCCCATTCCGCCTATCCTCCCCCTCCTTGCCCCGCCCCATCCACTCTCCCCTCACCTGCCTCCACTCTCTCACTCTCCCCTACCTACCTCCCTCCCTCCTCTACACTCTCTCCTCCGTCTCCACTTTCCCTTTCCTCCTCCTCTCTCTGCTCCTGACTTCCCCACCGACGCCTGTCTCTCTCCTCTGCTCCACACTGCTCCGTTGCCTCAGTGAACACCGCCTGCACCCACCTGGCAGCCCTTCTTGTGGTGGAAGCCAACCACCACAATGTGTAACACGACCAGTTTAGCCGGGCACTCCTCCATTCCCAGCAGCCGCTTCCTCCTCCGGCCGAGCGTCAGTGCGTCATCGCGTCCACACGTCTTACCGGGAACGTAGTCCGTTCCATAATGCGTCCGGACTCCGGAGCAATGTTTGTTTGTCGAAGGCGGCGCGCAGAAGGTGCTGGACCGACTCAGCAGTTTACGAAGCAGTCATGGAAGAGAGTGAGCAGTCGACCGTTTACTCTTTTCCACAGATGCTGCCTAAACTGCTGAGTTCCCTCTGTATTTTGTGTGTGTTGATTTAGATTTACAGCAACTGCAGATTTTCTTGAGTTTGCAATATCCGTCGAGCCGTGACGGAGCGTGGGATGTTTCTGCCAACATGGAGTGACTGTGGCCTTTCTGTCAATACCAGGATCCAATTACAGAAAGATTTGTTGAGGACAATTTACTGACCAGCTACTGAGGGATGTTCGTATTAAACGCGGATCTGAAATCAATAAATAGCGTCCTGGGATATGAGGCACCATTTTGCAGTTAGGACAGGACGAAATGGAGGGCAGAGGCTATAGAATTTGTGGACTTGGATCCCTAGCTCCCTCTGTTCCACCACACTTATACGAATTCTGCAATTAGCCCTGTATTGTGCCTTCAAATTTAACCTTTTTCAAACTGAATTACTTCACACTTTTCCAAATTCAACTTTATCACTATTTCTTAGCCTAGATCTGCATCTTGTCTGGAAACATAGAAAATCCTCAGTACAATACAGGCCCTTGGGCCCCACAATGTCACCCCATCCCACAAAAACTCATTTCAGGGAGGTAGCACCCCCACCCCCTGCAACCCTATACTGTACCCCCCCCACACACCCAGTCAACCTGCAAGGGTGTATGTAGTACTTTTGTTCAGTGATTTTGTCTAACCTGTAAACCAAGTTGGGTATATGCAGAAAATGTGACATTAAAATATGTACTTATATTATCATGTTTATGCTATTACAACTTTAAGCAAGTCTACAGGTAGTTTGGCCTCATCACATAGGACATCAACAGTGTAGCTCCTTGGCAGCTACCCAGCCAGTTTAAATAATGTTAGCTATGCCAATGAACAAATGACACCTGTTAAACTCACCTCAACATGTCTTTTACATTTTAACCCACCATGGGCAATAGAAAAGTCACTGCTGTAAACAGTGCAGCGAGCAACACTGTCATTATTTTTGAGGTCGACTGTAAAGCCCGCCCACAGAGAAAACTGATAGGTCTAGAACATAGAATAGTACAGCACAGTATAGGCCCTTCAGCCCACAATGTTGTGCCGACCCTCAAACCCTGCCTCCCATATAAGCCCCCACCTTAAATTCCTAAATATACCTGTCTAGTAGTCTCTTAAACTTCACTAGTGTATCTGCCTCCACCACTGACTCAGGCAGTGCATTCCACGCACCAACCACTCTCTGAGTAAAAAACCTTCCTCTAATATCCCCCTTGAACTTCCCACCCTTTACCTTAAAGCCATGTCCTCTTGTATTGAGCAGTGGTGCCCTGGGGAAGAGGCGCTGGCTATCCACTCTATCTATTCCTCTTATTATCTTGTACACCTCTATCATGTCTCCTCTCATCCTCCTTCTCTCCAAAGACTAAAGCCCTAGCTCCCTTAATCTCTGATCATAATGCATACTTTCTAAACCAGGCAGCATCCTAGTAAATCTCCTCTGTACCCTTTCTAATGCTTCCACATCCTTCCTATAGTGAGGTGACCAGAACTGGACACAGTACTCTAAGTGTGGCCTAACCAGAGTTTTATAGAGCTGCATCATTACATCGCGACTCTTAAACTCTATCCCTTGACTTATGAAAGCTAACACCCCATAAGCTTTCGTAACTACTCTATCCACCTGTGAGGCAACTTTCAGCGATCTGTGGACATGTACCCCGAGATCCCTCTGCTCCTCCACACTACCAAGTACCCTGCCATTTACTTTGTACTCTGCCTTGGAGTTTGTCCTTCCAAAATGTACCACCTCACACTTCTCCGGGTTGAACTCCATCTGCCACTTCTCAGCCCACTTCTGCATCCTATCGATGTCTCTCTGCAATCTTTGACAATCCTCTACACTATCTACAACACCACCAACCTTTGTGTCGTCTGCAAACTTGCCAACCCACCCTTCTACCCCAACATCCAGGTCGTTAATAAAAATCACGAAAAGTAGAGGTCCCAGAACAGATCCTTGTGGGACACCACTAGTCACAATCCTCCAATCTGAAGTTACTCCCTCCACCACCACCCTCTGCCTTCTGCAAACAAGCCAATTCTGAATCCACCTGGCCAAACTTCCCTGGATCCCATGCCTTCTAACTTTCTGAATAAGCCTACCATGTGAAACCTTGTCAAATGCCTTACTAAAATCCATATAGATCACATCCACTGCACTACCCTCATCTATATGCCTGGTCAGCTCCTCAAAGAACTCTATCAGGCTTGTTAGACATGATCTGCCCTTCACAAAGCCATGCTGACTGTCCCTGATCAGACCATGATTCTCTAAATGTCTATAGATCCTATCTCTAAGAATCTTTTCCAACAGCTTTCCCACCACAGACGTAAGGCTCACTGGTCTATAATTACCCGGACTATCCCTACTACCTTTTTTGAACAAGGGGACAACATTCGCCTCCCTCCAATCCTCCGGTACCATTCCCATGGACAACGAGGTCATAAAGATCCTAGCCAGAGGCTCAGCAATCTCTTCTCTCGCCTCGTGGAGCAGCCTGGGGAATATTCCGTCAGGTCCCGGGGACTTAACTGTCTTAATGTATTTTAACAACTCCAACACCTCCTCTCCCTTAATATCAACATGCTCCAAAACATCAACCTCACATCTACTGAGCAAGAAGAGAGACCAATCAGGATGCTCACTCTCTCTCTCAAAAAATCGATTTCTGGGATATTGTATACAATTTAGGGCGTCAGGGAGCCGCTATCAATATGTGGGAGATGCCCGGAACATCCCAGAGAGGTGTGATGTCTGCCCAGTGCTGTGCTGTACTTTAGAAATTACCTAGGGTTACCCATAGTTCTCTATTTTTCTAAGCTCTTTTACCTGTCCAAGAGTCTCTGAGACCCTATTAACTGCCTCCACCATCGTCACCAGCAGCCCATTCCACGCACTCACCACTCTCTGTGAAAAACACTCACTCCTGATATTTCCTCTGTACCTACTTCGAAGCACCTTAAAACTGTGCCCTCTCGTGTTAGCCATTTCAGCGCTGGGGAAAAGCCTCTGACTACACACATGATCAATGCCTCTCATCATCTTATACACCTCTATCAGGTCACCACTCATCCTCCATCGCTCCAAGGAGAAAAGGCCAAGTTCACTCAACCTATTCTCGGAAGGCAGGCTTCCCAATTCGGGCAACATCCTTGTCAGTCTCCTCTGTACCCTTTCTAGAGTTTCCACATCCTGAAATATAGAGAGGTGACCAGAAATGAGCACGGTACTCCAAGTGAGGTCTGACCAGGGTCCTATATAGCCGCAACATTACCACTCAGCTCTTGAATTCAATCCCATGGTTGATGTGGGCCAATACACCATATGCCTTCTTAACCACACGGTCAACCTGCGCAGCAGCTTTGAATGGCCTAAGGACTCGGACCCCAAGATCCCTCTGATCCTTCACTCTGCCAAGAGTCTTACCATTAATACTATATTCTGCCATCATATGTGACCTACCACAATGAACTACTTCACACTTATCTGGGTTGAACTCCATCTATCACTTCTCAGCCAAGCTTTGCATCCTATCAATGTCCCACTTTAAATTCTGACAGCCCTCCACACAATCCCCAACACCCCTAACCTTTGTGTCATCAACAACTTTACTAACCCAACCATTCACTTCCTCATCCAGGTCATTTATAAAAATCATGAGGAGAAGGGATCCCAGAACAAATACCTGAAGCACACCACTGGTCACCGACCTCCTTGCAGAATGTGACCCATCTACAACCACTCTTTGCTTTCTGTGGGCAAGCCAGTTCTGGATCCACAAAGCAAGGTCCCCTTGGATCCCATGCCTCCTTACTTTCTCAATAAGCCTTGCATAGGGTATGAGTTTCAGGGGTCGAGTTTCAGGGCAGGAGTTTGAGGGCAGGAGATTCAGGGCAGGAGTTTCAATGCAGGAGATTCATGGCAGAAGTTTCAGTACAGGAGTTTCAGGGGTCGAGTTCCAACGCAGGAGGTTCAGAAATCGAGTTTCAAGGTTGGAGTTTCAGGGTTCTAGTATCATAGAAAACATAGAAAATAGGTGCAGGAGTAGGCCATTCGGCCCATCAAGCCTGCACCGCCATTTATTATGATCATGGCTGATCATCCAACTCAGAACCCTGCACCAGCCTTCCCTCCATACCCTCTGATCCCCCTAACCACAAGAGCCATATCTAACTCCCTCTTAAATATAGCCAATGAACTGGCCTCAACTGTTTCCTGTGGCAGAGAATTCCACAGATTCACCACTCTCTGTGTGAAGAAGTTTTTCCTAATCTCAGTCCTAAAAGGCTTCCCCTTTATCCTCAAACTGTGACCCCTCGTTCTGGACTTCCCCAACATCGGGAACAATCTTCCTGCATCTAGCCTGTCCAATCCCTTTAGGATTTTACACGTTTCAATCAGATCCCCCCCTCAATCTTCTAAATTCCAACGAGTACAAGCCTAGTTCATCTAGTCTTTCTTCATATGAAAGTCCTGCCATCCCAGGAATCAATCTGGTGAACCTTCTTTGTACTCCTTCTATGGGAAGGATGTCTTTCCTCAGATTAGGGGACCAAAACTGCAAACAATACTCCAGATGTGGTCTCACCAAGGCCTTGTACAACTGCAGTAGTACCTCCCTGCACCTGTACTCGAATCCTCTTGCTATAAATGCCAGCATACCATTCGCCTTTTTCACCGCCTGCTGTACCCGCATGCCCACTTTCAATGACTGGTGTATAATGACACCCAAGTCTCGTTGCACCTCCCCTTTTCCTAATCGGCCACCATTCAGATAATAATCTGTTTTCCTATTTTTGCCACCAAAGTGGATAACTTCACATTTATCCACATTAAATTGCATCTGCCATGAATTTGCCCACTCACCCAACCTATCCAAGTCACCCTGCATCCTCTTAGCATTCTCCTCACAGCTAACACTGCCGCCCAGCTTCGTGTCATCCGCAAACTTGGAGATGCTGCATTTAATTCCCTCATCCAAGTCATTGATATATCTTGTAAACAACTGGGGTCCCAGCACTGAGCCTTGCGGTACCCCACTAGTCACTGCCTGCCATTCTGAAAAGGTCCCGTTTATTCCCACTCTTTGCTTCCTGTCTGCTAACCAATTCTCTATCCACATCAATGCCTTACCCCCAACACCGTGTGCTTTAAGTATGCACACTAATCTCCTGTGTGGGACCTTGTCAAAAGCCTTTTGAAAATCCAAATATACCACATCCACTGGTTCTCCCCTATCCACTCTACTAGTTACATCCTCAAAAAAATTCTATCCCACCGCTTTCCAAATGTGCTGTTATCACATCTTTGATAACTGACTCCAGCAGTTTCCCCACCACCGACGTTAGACTAACCGGCCTATAATTCCCCAGTTTCTCTCTCCCTCCTTTTTTAAAAAGTGGGGTTACATTAGCCACCCTCCAATCCTCAGGAACTAGTCCAGAATCTAAAGAGTTTTGAAAAATTATCACTAATGCATCCACTATTTTTTGGGCTACTTCCTTAAGCACTCTGGGATGCAGACCATCTGGCCCTGGGGATTTATCTGCCTTTAATCCCTTCAATTTACCCAACACCACTTCCCTACTAACATGTATTTCGCTCAGTTTCTCCATCTCACTGGACCCTCTGTCCCCTACTATTTCTGGAAGATTATTTATGTCCTCCTTAGTGAAGACAGAACTAAAGTAATTATTCAATTGGTCTGCCATGTCCTTGATCCCCATAATCAATTCACCTGTTTCTTTCTGTAGGGGACCTACATTTGTCTTTACTAGTCTTTTCCTTTTTACATATCTATAGAAGCTTTTACAGTCAGTTTTTATGTTCCCTGTCAGTTTTCTCTCATAATCTTTTTTCCTCTTCCTAATTAAGCCCTTTGTCCTCCTCTGCTGAACTCTGAATTTCTCCCAGTATCAGGGCAGGATTTTCAGGTAAGGTGTTTCAGGGCAGGATATTCAGGGGCCGAGTTTCAGGGCAGGAGATTTAATGGTCGAGATTCAGGCCAGGAGTTTCTGGGCAGGAGTTTCAGTGGTCGAGTTTCAGAGCAGGAGTTTCAGGGCGGGAGTTTCAGGGCAGGAGTTACATTGCAGGAGTTTCATGGCAGGCATTTCAGGGCAGGAGTTTTAGGTGTCGAGTTTCAGCGCAGCAGTTTCAGGGGACCTGTTTCAGGTCAGGTGTTTCAGGGCAGGAGTTTCAAGGCAGGACTTTCAGGGCATGGGTTTCAGGGCAGGAGTTTCAGGGCTGGAGTTTCAGTGCAGGAGTTTCAGCGGTCGAGCTTCAGGGCAGGAGTTTCAGGGGTCAAGTTTCGGGGCAGGGGTTTCAAGGTAGGACTTTCATGGCAGGAGTTTTAGGGCAGGAGTTTCAGGGGTCGAGTTTCAGGGCAGGAGTTTGAGGGCAGGAGATTCAGGGCAGGAGTATCAGGGAAGGAGTTTCAATGCAGGAGATTCAGGGCAGAAGTTTCATGGCTGGTGTTTAAGGACAGGAGTTTCAGGGATTTAGTTTCAGGGCAGGAGATTCAGGGCAGGAGTTTCAGGACAGGAGTTTCAGGGGTCGAGTTCCAAGGCAAGAGTTTCAGAAGTCGAATTTCAGGGTTGGAGTTTCAGGGTTCGAGTATCAGGACAGGATTTTCAGGTAAGGTGTTTCAGGGCAGGATATTCAAGGACCGAGTTTCAGGGCAGGAGATTTAATGGTCGAGATTCAGGCCAGGAGTTTCTGGGCAGGAGTTTCAGGGCAGGAGTTTCAGTGGTCGAGTTTCAGAGCAGGAGTTTCAGGGCGAGAGTTTCAGGGCAGGAGTTTCAGAGTAGGAGTTTCAGAGTAGGAGTTACAGTGCAGGAGTTTCACGGCAAGCGTTTCAGGGCAGGAGTTTTAGGTGTCGAGTTTCAGGGCAGCAGTTTCAGGGAACCTGTTTCAGGTCAGGTGTTTAAGGGCAGGAGTTTCAAGGCAGGATTTTCAGGGCATGGGTTTCAGGGCAGGAGTTTCAGGGCTGGAGTTTCAGTGCAGGAGTTTCAGCAGTCGAGCTTCAGGGCAGGAGTTTCAGGGGTCAAGTTTTGGGGCTGTATTTTCGGGGGTCGAGTTTCAGGGCAGGGGTTTCAAGGTAGGACTTTCATGGCAGGAGTTTTAGGGCAGGAGTTTCAGGGGTCGAGTTTCAGGGCAGGAGATTCAGAGTAGGAGTTTCAGAGTAGGAATTACAGTGCAGGAGTTTCACGGCAGGCATTTCAGGGCATGGGTTTCAGGGCTGGAGTATCAGTGCGGGAGTTTCAGCGGTCGAGCTTCAGGGCAGGAGTTTCAGGGGTCAAGTTTCGGGGCTGTATTTTCAGGGGTCGAGTTTCAGGGCAGGGGTTTCAGGGCATGCGTTTCAGGGTAGGAGTTTCAGGGGTTGAGTTTCAAGGCAGCAGTTTCAGGGCAGGAGTTTCAGGAGTCGCGTTTCAGGGTAGGAGTTTAAGGCTTCGAGTATCAGGGCAGGAGATTCAAGGGTCGAGTTTCAGTCCAGGAGTTTCAGGGCAAGAGTTTCAGGGGTCGAGTTTCAGGACAGGAGTTTTGGTGGTCGAGCTTCAGGCCAGGAGATACTGGGCAGGAGTTTCGGGGATGGAGGTTAAGGGCAGGAGTTTCAGGGGCCGAGTTTCAGGGCAGGAGTTTCAGGCGTCGAGTTTCAGGGCAGAGATTTCAGGGCATGGGATTCAGGGCAGGATTTTCAGGCCAGGAGTTTCAGTGCAGGAGATTCAGGGCAGAAGTTTCAGGGCAGGTGTTTCAGGGCAGGAGTTCTTGGGCAGGAGTTTCAGGGCAGGAGATTCAGCGCAGGAGTTTCAGTGATCGAGTTTCAGCGCAGGAGTTTCAGTGGTCAAGTTTCAGGGGTCGTGTTTCAGGGCAGGAATTTTATGGCGGGAGTTTCAGGTTACAAGTTATAGGGCTGTAATTTAAGTGCAGGAGTTTCAGGGGTTGAGTTTCATGGCAGGCATTTTTGGGTTCGAGGTACAGGTCAAGGGTTTCTGGGAAGGACTTTCAAAACAGGGGTTTCAAGGATCGAATTTCAGTGCAGGAGTTTCAAGGCAGGGGTTTCAGGGGTCGAGTTTTTGGGCAGGAGTTTCAGGGCAGGACTTTCAGGGCAAAGATTTCAGGGCATGGATTTCAGGGCAGGATTTTCAGGGCAGGAGTTTCCGGGCAGGAGTTTCAGGGCAGGAGTTTCAGGGCAGGAATTTAAGGGCAGGAGTTACAGTGCAGGAGTTTCAGGGTACCGGATTCAGGGCAGGAGTTTCAGGCCATGAGTTTCAGGGCAGGAGCTTCGTGGGTCAAGTTTCAGGGCAGGACATACAGCGGTTGAGTTTCAGGGAAGGAGATACTGCGGTCCAGTTTCAGGGCAGGAGTTTCAGGACTGTAGTTTCAGAGGTCGAGTTTTAGGTCTGGCTTTCAGTGGTCAAGATTCAGGGTAGGAGTTTGAGGGCAGGAGATTCAGGGCAGGAGTTTCGGGGCAGGAGTTTCAGGGTTCTACTATCAGGAAAGCAGTTTCAGGGCTGGCGTTTAAGGGCAGGATTCAGGGCTTGAGTTTGAGGGTAGGACTTTCAGGGGTCGTGTTTCAGGGCAGAAGTTTCATGGGTCGAGTTTCAGGGCAGGAGTTTCGGTGGTCGAGTTTCAGGCCAAGAGCTTCTGGGCAGGAGATTCAGGACAGCAGATTCAGGAATGAGTTTCAGGGCAGGAGATTCTGGGAAGGAGTTTCAGGGCTGGAGGTTAAGGGCAGAAGTTTCATGGCAGGAGTTTAGGGGCAGGAGATACAGGGCAGGAGTTTCAGGGGTCGAGTTTCATGGTAGAGATTTCAGGGCATGGGATTCAGGGCATGATTTTCAGGGCAGGATTTTCAGGGCAGGAGTTTCCGGGCAGAAGTTTCATGGCAGGAGTTTAGGGGCAGGAGATACAGGGCAGGAGTTTCAGATCAGGAGTTTCAGGGTAGGCTTTTCAGTGGTCGACTTTGAGGGCAGGAGTTTGAGGGCATGAGGTTCAGCTCAGGAGTATCAGGGAATGAGTTTCAAAGCAGGAGATTCAGGGCAGAAGATTCAGGGCTGTTGTTTAAGGACAGGAGTTTCAGGGGTCGAGTTTCAGGGCTCTTGTTTCCATGCAGGAGATTCAGGGCAGGAGTTTCAGGACAGGAGTTTCAGGGTTCGAGTATCAGGGCAGGAGTTTCAGGTAAAACATTTCAGGGCAGGTGGTTCAGGGCAAGAGACTCAATGGTCGAGCTTCAGGCCTGGAATTTCTGGGCAGGATTTTCAGAGCAGGAGTTTCAGAGTAGGAATTTCAGAATAGGAGTTAGAGTGCAGGAGTTTCACGGCAGGCGTTTTATTGCAGGAGTGTCAGGTCAGGTGTTTTGGGTGTTGAGTTTCAGGCCAGTAGTATCTGAGCAGGAGATTCAGGACAGCAGATTCAGGAATGAGTATCAAGGTTCTGGTATCAGGGCTGGAGTTTCAGGGGTCGAGTTTCAGTGCAGAGATTTCAGGGCACAGGGCTCAAGGCAGGAGTTTCAGGGGTCAAGTTTTAGGTCAGGGGTTTCAGAGCAGGAACGTCAGGTCAGAACTTTCAGGGCTGGAAATTCAGTGGTCGAGTTTCAGGTCTGGATTTTCAGGGCAGGAGTTTCAGGGCAGGTGTTTCAGGTCAGGGTTTTCAGGGGTCGAGTTTGAGGGCAGGGGATTCAGGGGTCTAGTTTCATGGCAGGAATTTCAGGGCAGGAGTTTTCGAACTGGAGTATCAGGGGTCGAGTTTCAGGTCTGTATTTTCAGGGGTCGAATTTCAGGGCAGGAGTTTCAGGGTAGGAGTTTCAGTGGTCGACTTTGAGGGCAGGAGTTTGAGGGCAGGAGGTTCAGCTCAGGAGAATCAGGGAATGAGTTTCAATGCAGGAGATTCAGGGCAGAAGTTTCTGGGCTGGTGATTAAGGACTGGAGTTTCAGGAGTCCACTTTCAGGGCTGGTGTGTCCAGGCAGGAGATTCAGGGCAGGAGTTTCAGGACAGGAGTTTCAGGGGTAGAGTTCCAAGGCAGGAGTTTCACAACAGGAGTTTCAGGGGTCAAGTTCCAAGGCAGGATTTTCAAGGGTCGAGTTTCAGGGCTGGTGTTTCAATGCAGGAGGTACAGGGCAGGAGTTTCAGGACAGGAGTTTCAGGCGTCGAGTTCCAAGGCAGGAGTTTCAGAGGTCGAGTTTCAGGGCAGCAGTTTCAGGGTTCGAGTATCAGGGAAGGAATTTCAGGCAAGACGCTTCAGGGCAGTTGGTTCAGGGCAAGAGATTCAATGGTCGAGCTTCAGGCCTGGAATTTCAGGGCAGGAGTTTTAGGGTAGGAGTTTCAGGGCAGGAGTTTCAGAGTAGGAGTTTCAGAGCAGTTGTTAGACTGCAGGAGTTTCACGGCAGTCGTTTTATTGCAGGAGTGTCAGGTCAGGAGTTTTGGGTGTCGAGTTTCAGGGCAGGAGTTTTGGTGCAGGAGCTTCAGGGGAGCAGTTTCTGGGCACAGGTGTTTCAGGGCAGAGTTTGCGAGCTGGAGTATCAGGGGTCGAGTTGCAGGTCTGTATTTTCAGGGGTCGAATTTCAGGGCAGGAGTTTCAGGGTAGGAGTTTCAGTGGTCGACTTTGAGGGCAGGAGTTTGGGGGCAGGAGGTTCAGCTCAGGAGAATCAGGGAATGAGTTTCAATGCAGGAGATTCAGGGCAGGAATTTCTGAGTAGGAGTTAGACTGCAGGAGTTTCAGGGCAGTCGCTTTATTGCAGGAGTGTCAGGTCAAGAGTTTTGGGTGTCGAGTTTCAGGGCAGGAGTTTCAGGGGACCAGTTTCAGGGCAGGTGTTGCAGGTCAGAGTTTGCGAGCTGGAGTATCAGAAGTCGACTTTCAGGTCTGCATTTTCAGGGGTCGAATTTCAGGGCAGGAGTTTTAGAGTAGGAGTTTCAATGGTCGACTTTGAGGGCTGGAATTTGAGAGCATGAGGTTCAGCTCAGGAGTATCAGGGAATGAGTTTCAATACAGGAGATTCAGGGTAGAACTTTCAGGGCTAGTGTTTCAAAGCAGGAGATTCAGGGCAGGAGTTTCACAGGTCGAGTTTCAGTGTTCGAGTATCAGGGAACGAGTTTAAGGTAATACGCTTCAGGGCGGGTGGTTCAGGGCAAGAGATTCAATGGTCGAGCTTCAGACATGGAATTTCTGGGCAGGTGTTTCAGGATAGGAGTTTCAGGGCAGGAGTTTCAGGGGACCAGTTTCAGGGCAGGTGTTTCAGGGCAGAGTTTGCGAGCTGGAGTATCAATGGTCGAGTTTCAGGTCTGCATTTTCAGGGTCGAATTTCAGGGCAGGCGTTTCTGAGCAGGAGATTCAGGACAGCAGATTCAGGAATGAGTTTCAAGGTTCTAGTATCAGCGCTGGAGTTTCATGGGTTGAGTTTCAGGGCAGGCATTTCAGTGCAGAGATTTCAGGGCACGGGGCTCAGGGCAGGAGTTTCAGGGGTCGAGTTTGAGGGCAGGGGATTCCGGGGTCAAGTTTCATGGCAGGAATTTCAGGGCAGGAGTTTTCGAGGTGGAGTATCAGGGGTCGAGTTTCAGGGCAGGAGTTTTAGAGTAGGAGTTTCAATGGTCGACTTTGAGGGCTGGAGTTTTAGGGCAGGAGGTTCAGCTCAGGAGTATCAGGGAATGAGTTTCAATACAGGAGATTCAGGGCAGAACTTTCAGGGCTGGTGTTTAAGGACAGGAGTTTCAGGGTAGGAGTATCAGGGAAGGAGTTTCAGGACAGGATCTTCAGGGGTCGAGTTCCAAGCAAGCAGTTTCAGAGGTCTAGTGTCAAGGCAGGCGTTTCAGTGAGGTTGTTACAGGGCAGGAGGTTCAGGGTTCAAGTTTCAGGGCAGGCGATTGAATGGTCGAGCTGCAGGCCAGGGGTTTCAGGGCAGGAGTATCAGGACAGGAGTTTCAGAGAAGGAGTTTCAGTGCAGGAATTTCACGGCAGGCGTTGCAGGGCAGGAGTTTCAGGGCAGGAGTATTAGTGCAGGGGTTTCAGCGAATGAGTTTCAGAGTAGGAATTTAGGGCACGTGTTTCAGATGTGGTGTTTCAGAGGTCGAGTTTCAGTGCAGGAGTTTTAGGGCAGCAGTTACGGGCTTGGTGTTTCAGAGGTTGAGTTTCAGAGCAGGAGATTCAAGGAAGGAGTTTCATTGCAGGGTTTCAGGGCAGCTGTTTCAGGGGTCGAGTTTCAGGGAAGGAGTTTCAGGGCAGGAGTATCAGGGGTAGGGATTCAGGGCTGGAGATTATGGGCAGCAGATTCAGGGCAGGAGTTACAGGGCAGGATTTTCAGTGTTGAGTTTCAAGGCAGGAGTTTCAGGGTAGGAGTTTCAGTGGTCGACTTTGAGGGCCGGAGTTTGAGGGCAGGAGATTCAGGGCAGAAATTTCAGGGCTGGTGTTTAAGTACAGGAGTTTCAGGGGTCGAGTTTCAGGGCAGGAGTATCAGGGAAGGAGTTTCAATGCAGGTGATTCAGGGCAGGAGTTTCAGGTAAGACGTTTCAGGGCAGGTGGTTCAGGGCAAGAGATATAATGGTCGAGCTTCAGGCCTGGAATTTCTGGGCAGGAGTTTCAGGGGACCCGTTTCAGGGCAGGTGTTTCAGGGCAGGAGCTTCAGAGTAGGAGTTTAAGTGCAGGAGTTGCACCGCAGGAGTTTCAGGCGTCCAGTTTCATGGCAGGAGTATCAGGGACGGAGTTTCAATGCAAGTGATTCAGGGTAGGAGTATCACGGCTGGCGATTAAGGGCACGAGTTTCAGCGGTCGAATTTCTGGGCAGGGGTTTCAGGGGTCGAGTTTCAGGGCAGGCATTTCAGCGCAGGAGTTTCAGGGGTCGAGTTTCAGGAAAGGCGATTGAGGGCAGGATATTTACTGCAGGGGTTTTATGCAGGAATTTCAGGTTAGGACTTATAGGGCTGTAATTTAAGTGTAGGTGTTTCAGAGGTCCAGTTTCATGGCAGGCGTTTTTGGTGTCGAGTTACAGGTCAAGGGTTTCAGGGAAGGAGATTCAGGGGAGGGGTTTCATGGGTCGCGTTTCAGTGCAGGAGTTTCAAGTCACGGGTTTCAGGGCATGAGTTTCAGTGTAGGAGTTTCAGTGATCGAGTTTCAAGGCAGGAGTTTCAGGGGTCGACTTTCAAGACAGGAGTTTCAGGGCAGAACTTTCAGGGCTGGTGTTTAAGGACAGGAGTTTCAGGGTAGGAGTATCAGGGAAGGAGTTTCAGGACAGGATCTTCAGGGGTCGAGTTCCAATCAAGCAGTTTCAGAGGTCTAGTGTCAAGGCAGGCGTTTCAGTGAGGTTGTTACAGGGCAGGAGGTTCAGGGGTCAAGTTTCAGGGCAGGCGATTGAATGGTCGAGCTGCAGGCCAGGGGTTTCAGGGCAGGAGTATCAGGACAGGAGTTTCAGAGAAGGAGTTTCAGTGCAGGAATTTCACGGCAGGCGTTGCAGGGCAGGAGTTTCAGGGCAGGAGTATTAGTGCAGGGGTTTCAGCGAATGAGTTTCAGAGTAGGAATTTAGGGCATGTGTTTCAGATGTGGTGTTTCAGAGGTCGAGTTTCAGTGCAGGAGTTTTAGGGCAGCAGTTACGGGCTTGGTGTTTCAGAGGTTGAGTTTCAGAGCAGGAGATTCAAGGAAGGAGTTTCATTGCAGGGTTTCAGGGCAGCTGTTTCAGGGGTCGAGTTTCAGGGAAGGAGTTTCAGGGCAGGAGTATCAGGGGTAGGGATTCAGGGCTGGAGATTATGGGCAGCAGATTCAGGGCAGGAGTTACAGGGCAGGATTTTCAGTGTTGAGTTTCAAGGCAGGAGTTTCAGGGTAGGAGTTTCAGTGGTCGACTTTGAGGGCCGGAGTTTGAGGGCAGGAGATTCAGGGCAGAAATTTCAGGGCTGGTGTTTAAGTACAGGAGTTTCAGGGGTCGAGTTTCAGGGCAGGAGTATCAGGGAAGGAGTTTCAATGCAGGTGATTCAGGGCAGGAGTTTCAGGTAAGACGTTTCAGGGCAGGTGGTTCAGGGCAAGAGATATAATGGTCGAGCTTCAGGCCTGGAATTTCTGGGCAGGAGTTTCAGGGGACCCGTTTCAGGGCAGGTGTTTCAGGGCAGGAGCTTCAGAGTAGGAGTTTAAGTGCAGGAGTTGCACCGCAGGAGTTTCAGGCGTCCAGTTTCATGGCAGGAGTATCAGGGACGGAGTTTCAATGCAAGTGATTCAGGGTAGGAGTATCACGGCTGGCGATTAAGGGCACGAGTTTCAGCGGTCGAATTTCTGGGCAGGAGTTTCAGGGGTCGAGTTTCAGGGCAGGCATTTCAGCGCAGGAGTTTCAGGGGTCGAGTTTCAGGACAGGCGATTGAGGGCAGGATATTTACTGCAGGGGTTTTATGCAGGAGTTTCAGGTTAGGACTTATAGGGCTGTAATTTAAGTGTAGGAGTTTCAGAGGTCGAGTTTCATGGCAGGCGTTTTTGGTGTCGAGTTACAGGTCAAGGGTTTCAGGGAAGGAGATTCAGGGGAGGGTTTTCATGGGTCGCGTTTCAGTGCAGGAGTTTCAAGTCACGGGTTTCAGGGCATGAGTTTCAGTGTAGGAGTTTCAGTGATCGAGTTTCAAGGCAGGAGTTTCAGGGGTCGACTTTCAAGATAGGAGTTTCAGGGCAGGCGTTGCAGGGCAGGAGTTTCAGGGCAGGAATTTTAGTGCAGGAGTTTCAAGGCAGGACTTTCAGTGCAGGGATTTCAGGCATGGGTTTCACTGCAGGAGTTTCAGGGCAAGAGTGTCAGGGCAGGAATTTCAGTGTAGGAGTTTCATGGGTCGAGTTACAGGGCAGGAGATTCAATGGTCGAGATTCAGGCCAGGAGTTTCAGTGCAGGAGTTTCGGGGCATGAGTTCCAGGGCAGGAATTTCAGTGTTGGAGTTTCAGGGGTCGAGTTTCATGGCAGGGGTTTCCTAGGTCGAGTATCAGGGAAGGAGTTTCAAGGCAAGGGCTTCAGGGTATGAGTTTCCAAGTAGAAGTTTCATGGGTCGAGTTTCAGGGCAGGAGTTTCAAGGCAGAAGTTTCAAGGCTGGGGTTTCAGGGAAGGAGGTGTACGGTAGGATTTTCAGAGCAGGAGATTCAAGGCAGGAGTTTCAGGGGTCGGGTTTCAGCGCAGGAGTTTCAAGGCAGAGGTTTCAGTGCATGAGTTTCAGAGTAGGAGTTTAGGGCACGTGTTTCAGAGGTCAAGTTTCATTGCAGGGGTTTCAGGGCAGCTGTTTCAGGGGTCGAGTTTCAGGGAAGGAGTTTCAGGGCAGGAGTTTCAGGAGTAAGGTTTCATGGCTGGAGATTATGGGCAGCAGATTCAGGGCAGGAGTTACAGGGCAGGATTTTCAGGTGTTGAGTTTCAGGGCAGGAGTTTCAGGGTAGGAGTTTCAGTGGTCGACTTTGAGGGCACGAGTTTCAGGGCAGGAGATTCAGGTCAGGAGCATCAGGGAAGGAGTTTCAATGCAGGTGATTCAGGGCAGGAGTTTCAGGGGACCAGTTTCAGGGCTGCTGTTTCAGGGCAGGGGATTCAGGGCAGGAGTTTCAGGACAGGAGTTTCAGGACAGGATTTTCAGGGGTCGAGTTCCAAGCAAGCAGTTTCAGAGGTCGAGTGTCAAGGCAGGCATTTCAGGGCAGTTGTTACAGGGCAGGAGATTTAGGGGTCAAGTTTCAGGGCAGGCGATTCAATGGTCGAGCTGCAGGCCAGAGGTTTCAGGACAAGAGTATCAGGACAGGAGTTTCAGAGTAGGAGTTTCAGTGCAGGAGTTTCACGGCAGGCGTTGCAAGGCAGGAGTTTCAGGGCAGGAGATTTAGGGCAGGAGTTTCAAGGCAGGAATTTCGGTGGACGAGTTTCAGGCCAGGAGTTTCTGAGCAGGAGATTCAGGACAGCAGATAGGGAATGAGTTTCAAGGATCTAGTATCAGGGCTGGAGTTTCAGGGCAGGAGTTTCAGAGGTCGAGTAGTTTCAGGTAAGAAACTTCAGAGCAGGTGGTTCAGGACAAGAGATTCAATGGTCGAGCATCAAGCCCGGAATTTCTGGGCAGGAGTTTCAGGGTAGGAGTTTCAGGGCAGGAGTTTCAGGACAGGAGTTTCAGGGGTCGAGTTCCAAGCAAGCAGTTTCAGAGGTTGAGTGTCAAGGCAGGCATTTCAGGGCAGTTGTTACAGGGCAGGAGATTTAGGGGTCAAGTTTCAGGGCAGGCGATTCAATGGTCGAGCTGCAGGCCAGAGGTTTCAGGGCAAGAGTATCAGGACAGGAGTTTCAGAGTAGGAGTTTCAGTGCAGGAGTTTCACGGCAGGCGTTGCAAGGCAGGAGTTTCAGGGCAGGAGATTTAGGGCAGGAGTTTCAAGGCAGGAATTTCGGTGGACGAGTTTCAGGCCAGGAGTTTCTAAGCAGGAGATTCAGGACAGCAGATAGGGAATGAGTTTCAAGGATCTAGTATCAGGGCTGGAGTTTCAGGGCAGGAGTTTCAGAGGTCGAGTA
The DNA here is from genome assembly GCF_963921235.1 of Mobula hypostoma. Taxonomy (NCBI): domain Eukaryota; kingdom Metazoa; phylum Chordata; class Chondrichthyes; order Myliobatiformes; family Myliobatidae; genus Mobula; species Mobula hypostoma. The sequence continues at coordinate 256,337,048 of NC_086097.1, forward strand.
GTTTCAAGTAAGAAACTTCAGAGCAGGTGGTTCAGGACAAGAGATTCAATGGTCGAGCATCAAGCCCGGAATATCTGGGCAGGAGTTTCAGGGTAGGAGTTTCAGGGCAGGAGTTTCAGAGTAGGAGTTAGACTGCAGGAGTTTCACGGCAGTCGTTTTATTGCAGGAGTGTCAGGTCAGGAGTATTGGGTGTCGAGTTTCAGGGCAGGAGTTTCAGTGCAGGAGTGTCAGGGGACCAATTTCAGGGCACGGGTGTTTCAGGGCAGAGTTTGCGAGCTGGAGTATCAGGGGTCAAATTTCAGGTCTGTATTTTCAGGGTCGAATTTCAGGGCAGGAGTTTCTGAGCAGGAGATTCAGGACAGCAGATTCAGGAATGAGTTTCAAGGTTCTAGTATCAGGGCAGGAGTTTCAGGGATCGAGTTTGAGGGCAGGGGAATCAGGGGTCTAGTTTCATGGCAGGAATTTCAGGGCAGGACTTTTCGAGCTGGAGTATCAGGGGTCTGTATTTTCAGGGGTCGAATTTTAGGGCAGGAGTTTCAGGGTAGGAGTTTCAGTGGTCGACTTTCAGGGCAGTAGTTTGAGGGCAGGAGGTTCAGCTCAGGAGAATCAGGGAATGAGTTTCACTGCAGGAGATTCAGGGCAGAAATTTCTGGGCTGGTAATTAAGGACAGGAGTTTCAGGAGACGAGTTTCAGGGCTGGTGTGTCCTGGCAGGAGATTCAAGGCAGGAGTTTCAGGGCAGGAGTTTCAGGGATCGAGTTTCAGGGCATGACTTTCAGGGTTCGAGTATCAGGGCAGGAGTTTCAGGGTTCGAGTATCAGGCCTGGAATTTCTGGGCAGGAGTTTCAGGGGACCCGTTTCAGGGCAGGTGTTTCAGGGTAGGAGATTCAGAGTAGGAGTTTCAGTGCAGGAGTTGCACGGCAGGAGTTTCAGGCATCCAGTTTCAGGGCAGGAGCATCAGTGAAGGAGTTTCAATGCAGGAGATTCAGGGCAGAAATTTCAGGGCTGGTGTTTAAGGACAGGAGTTTCAGGGGTCGAGTTTCAGGGAAGGAGTTTCAATGCAGGAGATTCAGGGCAGAAATTTCAGGGCTGGTGTTTAAGGACAGGAGTTTCAGGGGTCGAGTTTCAGGGCAGGAGTATCAGGGAAGGAGTTTCAATGCAGGAGATTCAGGGCAGAAATTTCAGGGCAGTAGTTTCAGAACAGGAGTTTCAGGGGTCAAGTTCCAAGGCAGGAGATTCAGAGGTCAACTTTCAGGGCAGCAGGTTCAGGGATCGAGTATCAGGGAAGGACTTTCAGGTAAGACGCTTCAGGGCAGTTGGTTCAGGGCAAGAGATTCAATGGTCGAGCTTCAGGCCTGGAATTTCAGGGCAGGAGTTTCAGGGTAGGAGTTTCAGTCCAGGAGTTTCAGAGTAGGAGTTTCAGAGTAGGAGTTAGACAGCAGGAGTTTCACGGCAGTCGTTTTATTGCAGGAGTGTCAGGTCAGGAGTTTTTGGGTGTCGAGTTTCAGGGAAGGAGTTTCGGTGCAGGGGTTTCAGGGCACAGGTGTTTCAGGGCAGAGTTTGTGAGCTGGAGTATCAGGGATCGAGTTTCAGGTCTGTTTTTTCAGTGTCGAATTTCAGGGCAGGAGTTTCTGAGCAGGAGATTCAGGGCAGTAGATTCAGGAATGAGTTTCAAGCTTCTAGTATCAGGGCTGAAGTTTCAGGGGTCGAATTTCAGGGCAGGAGTTTCAGGGTAGGAGTTTCAGTGGTCGAGTTTGAGGGCAGGAGTTTGAGGACAGGAGGTTCAGCTCAGGAGAATCAGGGAATGAGTTTCAATGCAGGACATTCAGGGCAGAAGTTTCTGAGCTGGTGATTAAGGACAGGAGTGTCAGGAGTCGAGTTTCAGGGCTGTTGTGTCCAGGCAGGAGATTCATGGCTGGAGTTTCAGGACAGGAGTTTCAGGGGTCGAGTTCCAAGGCAGGAGTTTCAGAGGTCGAGTTTCAGGGCAGCAGTTTCAGGATTCGAGTATCAGGGAACGAGTTTCAGGCAAGACGCTTCAAGGCAGGTGGTTCAGGGCAAGAGATTCAATGGTCGAGCTTCAGGCCTGGAATTTCAGCGCATAAGTGTCAGGGTAGGAGTTTCAGGGCAGGAGTTTCAGAGTAGGAGTTTCAGAGTCGGAGTTAGACTGCAGGAGTTTCACGGCAGACGTTTTATTGCAGGAGTGTCAGGTCATGAGTTTTGGGTGTCGAGTTTCAGGGCAGGAGTTTCAGGGGAACAGTTTCAGGGCAGGTATTTCAGGGCAGAGTTTGCGAGCTGGAGTATCAATGGTCGAGTTTCAGGTCTGCATTTTCAGGGTCGAATTTCAGGGCAGGAGTTTCTGAGCAGGAGATTCAGGACAGCAGATTCAGGAATGAGTTTCAAGGTTCTAGTATTAGGGCTGGAGTTTCAGGGGTTGAGTTTCAGGGCAGGCATTTCAGTGCAGAGATTTCAGGGCGCGGGGCTCAGGGCAGGAGTTTCAGGGGTCGAGTTTGAGGGCAGGGGATTCAGGGGACTACTTTCATGGCAGAAATTTCAGGGCAGGAGTTTTCGTGCTGGAGTATCAGGGGTCGAGTTTCAGGTCTGTATATTCAGGGGTCGAATTTCAGGGCAGGAATTTCAGGGTAGGAGTTTCAGTGGTCGACTTTGAGGGCAGGAGTTTGAGGGCAGGAGGTTCAGCTCAGGAGAATCAGGGAATGAGTTTCAATGCAGGAGATTCAGGGCAGAAGTTTCAAGGCAGGAGTTTCAGGACAGGAGTTTCAGGGGTCGAGTTCCGAGGCAGGAGTTTCAGGGGTTGAGTTTCAGGGCTAGTGTTTCAACGCAGGAGATTCAGGGCAGGGGTTTCAGGACAGGAGTTTCAGAGGTCAAGTTCCAAAGCAGGAGTTTCAGAGGTCGAGTTTCAGGGCAGCAGTTTCAGGGACCGAATATCAGGGAAGGAGTTTCAGGCAAGACGCTTCAAGGCAGGTGGTTCAGGGCAAGAGATTCAATGGTCGAGCGTCAGGCCTGGAATTTCAGGGCAGAAGTTTCAGGGTAGGAGTTTCAGGGCAGCAGTTTCAGAGTAGGAGTTTCAGAGTAGGAGTTAGACTGCAGGAGTTTCACGGCAGTCGTTTTATTGCAGGAGTGTCAGGTCAGGAGATTTGGGTGTCGAGTTTCCGGGCAGGACTTTCAGTGCAGGAGTTTCAGGGGACCAGTTTCAGGGCACAGGTGTTTCAGTGCAGGAATTTCAGGGGACCAGTTTCAGGACTGGTGTTTAAGGACTGGAGTTTCAGGAGTCGAGTTTCAGGGCTAGTGTTTCAACGCAGGAGATTCAGGGCAGGCGTTTGAGGACAGGAGTTTCAGGGGTCGAGTTCCAAGGCAGGAGTTTCACAGGTCGAATTTCAGGGCAACAGTTTCAGAGTTCGAGTATCAGGGAACGAGTTTCAGGTAAGAAGGTTCAGGGCAGGTGATTCAGGGCAAGAGATTCAATGGTCGAGCTTCAGGCCTGGAATTTCTGCGCAGGAGTTTCAGGGCAGAGTTTGCGAGCTGGAGTATCAGGGGTCGAGTTTCAGGTCTGTAATTTCAGGGGTCGAATTTCAGGGCAGGCGTTTCAATGGTCAACTTTGAGGGCAGGAGTTTGAGGGCAGGAGGTTCAGCTCAGGAGTATCAGGGAATGAGTTTCAATACAGGAGATTCGGGGCAGAACTTTCAGGGCTGGTGTTTAAGGACAGGAGTTTCAGGGGTCGAGTTTCAGGGCTAGTGTTTCAACGCAGGAGATTCATGGCAGGAGTTTCAGGACAGGAGTTTCAGGGGTCGAGTTCCATGGCAGGAGTTTCACAGGTCGAGTTTCGGGGCAGCAGTTTCAGTGTTCGAGTATCAGGGAACGAGTTTAAGGTAATACACTTCAGGGCGGGTGGTTCAGGGCAAGAGATTCAATGGTCGAGCTTCAGACCTGGAATTTCTGGGCAGGTGTTTCAGGGTAGGAGTTTCAGGGCAGGAGTTTCAGAGTAGGAATTTCAGAGAAGGAGTTAGACTGCAGGAGTTTCACGGCAGTCGTTTTATTGCAGGAGTTTTGGGTGTCGAGTTTCAGGGCAGGAGTTTCAGGGGACCAGTTTCAGGGCAGAGTTTGCAAGCTGGAGTATCAGAAGTCAACTTACAGGTCTGTATTTTCAGGGGTCGAATTTCAGGGCAGGAGTTTCAGGGTAGGAGTTTCAATGGTCGACTTTGAGGGCTGGAGTTTGAGGGCAGGAGGTTCAGCTCAGGAGTATTAACGAATGAGTTTCAATACAGGAGATTCAGGGCAGAAGTTTCAGGGCTGGTGTTTAAGGACAGGAGTTTCAGGGCTTGTGTTTCAATGCAGGAGATGCAGGGCAGGAGTTTCAGGACAGGGGTTTCAGGGGTTGAGTTCCAAGACAGTAGTTTCAGACGTCGAGTTTCAGGGCAGGACTTTCAGGGTTCGAGTATCAGGGCAGGAGTTTCAGGTAAGACATTTCAGGGCAGGTGTTTCAGGGTAGGACATTCAATGGTCGAGCTTCAGGACTGGAATTTCTGGGCAGGAGTTTCAGGGGACCCGTTTCACGGCAGGTGTTTCACGGCAGGAGCTTCGGAGTAGAGTTTCAGTGCAGGAGTTGCACGGCAGGAGTTTCAGACATCCTGTTTCAGGACAGGAGTATCAGGGAAGGAGTTTCAATGCAGGAGATTCAGGGCAGAAATTTCAGGGCTGGTGTTTAAGGACAGGAGTTTCAGGGGTCGAGTTTCAGGGCAGGAGTATCAGGGAAGGAGTATCAATGCAGGTGATTCAGGGCAGGAGTTTCAGGGGTCGAGTTCCAAGGCAGGAGTTTCAGGGGTTGAGTTTCAGGGCTGGTGTTTCAACGCAGGAGATTCAGGGCAAGAGTTTCAGGACAGGAGTTTCAGGGGTCATGTTGAAAGGCAGGAGTTTCAGAGGTCGAGTTTCAGGGATCAAGTATCATGGAAGGAGTTTCAGGCAAGACGCTTCAAGGCAGGTCGTTCAGGGCAAGAGATTCAATGGTCGAGCTTCAGGCCTGGAATTTCAGGGCAGAAGTTTCAGGGTAGGAGTTTCAGGGCAGGAATTTCTGAGTAGGAGTTAGACTGCAGGAGATTCAGGGCAGTCGCTTTATTGCAGGAGTGTCAGGTCAAGAGTTTTGGGTGTCGAGTTTCAGGGCAGGAGTTTCAGGGGACCAGTTTCAGGGCAGGTGTTTCAGGTCAGAGTTTGCGAGCTGGAGTATCAGAAGTCGACTTTTAGGTCTGCATTTTCAGGGGTCGAATTTCAGGGGAGGAGTTTTAGAGTAGGAGTTTCAATGGTCGACTTTGAGGGCTGGAATTTGAGGGCAGGAGGTTCAGCTCATGAGTATCAGGGAATGAGTTTCAATACAGGAGATTCAGGGCAGGAGTTTCAGGACAGGAGTTTCAGGGGTCGAGTTTCAGGGCAGCAGTTTCAGTGTTCGAGTATCAGGGAACGAGTTTAAGGTAATGCGCTTCAGGGCGGGTGGTTCAGGGCAACAGATTCAATGGTCGAGCTTCAGACATGGAATTTCTGGGCAGGTGTTTCAGGGTAGGAGTTTCAGGGCAGGAGTTTCAGGGGACCAGTTTCAGGGCAGGTGTTTCAGGGCAGAGTTTGCGAGCTGGAGTATCAATGGTCGAGTTTCAGGTCTGTATTTTCAGGGTCGAATTTCAGGGCAGGCGATTCTGAGCAGGAGATTCAGGACAGCAGATTCAGGAATGAGTTTCAAGGTTCTAGTATCAGCGCTGGAGTTTCATGGGTTGAGTTTCAGGGCAGGCATTTCAGTGCAGAGATTTCAGGGCACGGGGCTCAGGGCAGGAGCTTCAGGGGTCGAGTTTGAGGGCAGGGGATTCCGGGGTCAAGTTTCATGGCAGGAATTTCAGGGCAGGAGTTTTCGAGGTGGAGTATCAGGGGTCGAGTTTCAGGGCAGGAGTTTTAGAGTAGGAGTTTCAATGGTCGACTTTGAGGGCTGGAGTTTGAGCGCAGGAGGTTCAGCTCAGGAGTATCAGGGAATGAGTTTCAATACAGGAGATTCAGGGCAGAACTTTCAGGGCTGGTGTTTAAGGACAGGAGTTTCAGGGTAGGAGTATCAGGGAAGGAGTTTCAGGACAGGATCTTCAGGGGTCGAGTTCCAAGCAAGCAGTTTCAGAGGTCTAGTGTCAAGGCAGGCGTTTCAGTGAGGTTGTTACAGGGCAGGAGGTTCAGGGTTCAAGTTTCAGGGCAGGCGATTGAATGGTCGAGCTGCAGGCCAGGGGTTTCAGGGCAGGAGTATCAGGACAGGAGTTTCAGAGAAGGAGTTTCAGTGCAGGAATTTCACGGCAGGCGTTGCAGGGCAGGAGTTTCAGGGCAGGAGTATTAGGGCAGGGGTTTCAGCGAATGAGTTTCAGAGTAGGAATTTAGGGCAAGTGTTTCAGATGTGGTGTTTCAGAGGTCGAGTTTCAGTGCAGGAGTTTTAGGGCAGCATTTACGGGCTTGGTGTTTCAGAGGTTGAGTTTCAGAGCAGGAGATTCAAGGAAGGAGTTTCATTGCAGGGTTTCAGGGCAGCTGTTTCAGGGGTCGAGTTTCAGGGAAGGAGTTTCAGGGCATGAGTTTCAGGGGTAGGGATTCAGGGCTGGAGATTATGGGCAGCAGATGCAGGGCAGGAGTTACAGGGCAGGATATTCAGGTGTTGAGTTTCAAGGCAGGAGTTTCAGGGTAGGAGTTTCAGTGGTCGACTTTGAGGGCCGGAGTTTGAGGGCAGGAGATTCAGGGCAGAAATTTCAGGGCTGGTGTTTAAGGACAGGAGTTTTAGGGGTCGAGTTTCAGGGCAGGAGTATCAGGGAAGGAGTTTCAATTCAGGTGATTCAGGGCAGGAGTTTCAGAGGTCGAATTCCAAGGCAGGAGTTTCAGAGGTCGAGTTTCAGGGCAGGAGTTTCAGTGTTCGAGTATCAGGGCAGGAGTTTCAGGTAAGACGTTTCAGGGCAGGTGGTTCAGGGCAAGAGATATAATGGTCGAGCTTCAGGCCTGGAATTTCTGGGCAGGAGTTTCAGTGCAGGAGTGTCAGGGGACCCGTTTCAGGGCAGGTGTTTCAGGGCAGGAGTTTCAGAGTAGGAGTTTAAGTGCAGGAGTTGCACCGCAGGAGCTTCAGGCGTCCAGTTTCATGGCAGGAGTATCAGGGACGGAGTTTCAATGCAGGTGATTCAGGGTAGGAGTATCAGGGCTGGCGATTAAGGGCACGAGTTTCAGCGGTCGAATTTCTGGGCAGGAGTTTCAGGGCAGGCATTTCAGCGCAGGAGTTTCAAGGGTCGAGTTTCAGGACAGGCGATTGAGGGCAGGATATTTAGTGCAGGGGTTTTATGCAGGAGTTCCAGGTTAGGACTTATAGGGCAGGAATTTCAGTGTAGGAGTTTCAGGGGTCGAGTTTCATGGCAGGGGTTTCCTGGGTCGAGTATCAGGGCAGGAGTTTCAAGGCAAGGGCTTCAGGGTATGCGTTTCCAAGTAGAAGTTTCATGGGTCGAGTTTCAGGGCAGGAGTTTCAAGGCAGAAGTTTCAAGGCTGGGGTTTCAGGGAAGGAGGTGTACGGTAGGATTTTCAGAGCAGGAGATTCAAGGCAGGAGTTTCAGGGGTCGGGTTTCAGCGCAGGAATTTCAAGGCAGAGGTTTCAGTGCATGAATTTCAGAGTAGGAGTTTAGGGCACGTGTTTCAGAGGTCAAGTTTCATTGCAGGGGTTTCAGGGCAGCTGTTTCAGGGGTCGAGTTTCAGGGCAGGAGTTTCAGGAGTAGGGTTTCATGGCTGGAGATTATGGGCAGCAGATTCAGGGCAGGAGTTACAGGGCATGATTTTCAGGTGTTGAGTTTCAGGGCAGGAGTTTCAGGGTAGGAGTTTCAGTGGTCGACTTTGAGGGCACGAGTTTCAGGGCAGGAGATTCAGGTCAGGAGCATCAGGGAAGGAGTTTCAATGCAGGTGATTCAGGGCAGGAGTTTCAGGGGACCAGTTTCAGGGCTGCTGTTTCAGGGCAGGGGATTCAGGGCAGGAGTTTCAGGACAGGAGTTTCAGGACAGGATTTTCAGGGGTCGAGTTCCAAGCAAGCAGTTTCAGAGGTCGAGTGTCAAGGCAGGCATTTCAGGGCAGTTGTTACAGGGCAGGAGATTTAGGGGTCAAGTTTCAGTGCAGGCGATTCAATGGTCGAGCTGCAGGCCAGAGGTTTCAGGGCAAGAGTATCAGGACAGGAGTTTCAGAGTAGGAGTTTCAGTGCAGGAGTTTCACGGCAGTCGTTTTATTGCAGGAGTGTCAGGTCAGGAGTTTTGGGTGTCGTGTTTCAGGGCAGGAGTTTCAGTGCAGGAGTTTCAGGGGACCAGTTTCAGGGCAGGTGCTTCAGTGCAGAGTTTGCAAGCTGAAGTATCAGGGGTCGAGTTTCAGGTCTGTATTTTCAGGGGTCGAATCTCAGGGCAGGAGTTTCAGGGGAGGAGTTTCAAAGGTCGACTTTGAGGGCTGGAGTTTGAGGACAGGAGGTTCAGCTCAGGAGTATCAGGGAATGAGTTTCAATACAGGAGATTCAGGGCAGAAGTTTCAGGGCTGGGGTTTAAGGACAGGAGTGTCAGGGGTCGAGTTTCAGGGCTGGTGTTTCAATGCAGGAGATGCAGGGCAAGAGTTTCAGGACAGGGGTTTTAGGGGTCGTGTTCCAAGGCAGGAGTTTCAGAGGTCGAGTTTCAGGGCAGGACTTTCAGGGTTCGAGTATCAGGGCAGGAGTTTCAGGGTTCGAGTATCAGGCCTGGAATTTCTGGGCAGGAGTTTCAGGGGACCCGTTTCAGGGCAGGTGTTTCAGGGTAGGAGATTCAGAGTAGGAGTTTCAGTGCAGGAGTTGCACGGCAGGAGTTTCAGGCATCCAGTTTCAGGGCAGGAGCATCAGTGAAGGAGTTTCAATGCAGGAGATTCAGGGCAGAAATTTCAGGGCTGGTGTTTAAGGACAGGAGTTTCAGGGGTCGAGTTTCAGGGAAGGAGTTTCAATGCAGGAGATTCAGGGCAGAAATTTCAGGGCTGGTGTTTAAGGACAGGAGTTTCAGGGGTCGAGTTTCAGGGCAGGAGTATCAGGGAAGGAGTTTCAATGTAGGTGATTCAGGGCAGGAGTTTCAGAACAGGAGTTTCAGGGGTCGAGTTCCAAGGCAGGAGATTCAGAGGTCGAGTTTCAGGGCAGCAGGTTCAGGGATCGAGTATCAGGGTTGGACTTTCAGGTAAGACGCTTCAGGGCAGTTGGTTCAGGGCAAGAGATTCAATGGTCGAGCTTCAGGCCTGGAATTTCAGGGCAGGAGTTTCAGGGTAGGAGTTTCAGGACAGGAGTTTCAGAGTAGGAGTTTCAGAGTAGGGGTTAGACAGCAGGAGTATCACGGCTGTCGTTTTATTGCAGGAGTGTCAGGTCAGGAGTTTTTGGGTGTCGAGTTTCAGGGAAGGAGTTTCGGTGCAGGAGTTTCAGGGCACAGGTGTTTCAGGGCAGAGTTTGTGAGCTGGAGTATCAGGGGTCGAGTTTCAGGTCTGTTTTTTCAGTGTCGAATTTCAGGGCAGGAGTTTCTGAGCAGGAGATTCAGGACAGCAGATTCAGGAATGAGTTTCAAGGTTCTAGTATCAGGGCTGGAGTTTCAGGGGTCGAATTTCAGGGCAGGAGTTTCAGGGTAGGAGTTTCTGTGGTCAACTTTGAGGGCAGGAGTTTGAGGACAGGAGGTTCAGCTCAGGAAAATCAGGGAATGAGTTTCAATGCAGGACATTCAGGGCAGAAGTTTCTGGGCTGGTGATTAAGGACAGGAGTGACAGGAGTCGAGTTTCAGGGCTGTTGTGTGCAGGCAGGAGATTCATGGCAGGAGTTTCAGGGGTCGAGTTCCAAGGCAGGAGTTTCAGAGGTCGACTTTCAGGGCAGCAGTTTCAGGATTCGAGTATCAGAGAAGGAGTTTCAGGCAAGACTTTTCAAGGCCTGGAATTTCAGCACAAAAGTGTCACGGCAGGAGTTTCAGAGTAGGAGTTTCAGAGCAGGAGTTAGACTGCAGGAGTTTCACGGCAGACGTTTTATTGCAGGAGTGTCAGGTCATGAGTTTTGGGTGTCGAGTTTCAGGGCAGGAGTTTCAGGGGAACAGTTTCAGGGCAGGTGTTTCAGGGCAGAGTTTGCGAGCTGGAGTATCAATGGTCGAGTTTCAGGTCTGCATTTTCAGGGTCGAATTTCAGGGCAGAAGTTTCTGAGCAGGAGATTCAGGACAGCAGATTCAGGAATGAGATTCAAGGTTCTAGTATCAGGGCTGGAGTTTCAGGGGTTGAGTTTCAGGGCAGGCATTTCAGTGCAGAGATTTCAGGGCACGGGGCTCAGGGCAGGAGTTTCAGGGGTCGAGTTTGAGGGCAGGGAATTCAGCGGACTACTTTCATGGCAGAAATTTCAGGGCAGGAGTTTTCGTGCTGGAGTATCAGGGGTCGAGTTTCAGGTCTGTATATTCAGGGGTCGAATTTCAGGGCAGGAATTTCAGGGTAGGAGTTTCAGTGGTCGACTTTGAGGGCAGGAGTTTGAGGGCAGGAGGTTCAGCTCAGGAGAATCAGGGAATGAGTTTCAATGCAGGAGATTCAGGCAGAAGTTACAAGGCAGGAGTTTCAGGACAGGAGTTTCAGGGGTCGAGTTCCAAGGCAGGAGTTTCAGGGGTTGAGTTTCAGGGCTAGTGTTTCAACGCAGGAGATTCAGGGCAGGAGTTTCAGGACAGGAGTTTCAAGGGTCGAGTTCCAAGGCAGGAGTTTCACAGGTCGAGTTTCAGGGAAGCAGTTTCAGTGTTCGAGTATCAGGGAACGAGTTTCAGGTAAGACGCTTCAGGGCAGATGTTTCAGGGCAAGAGATTCAATGGTCGAGCTTCAGGCCTGGAATTTCTGGGCAGGAGTTTCAGGGTAGGAGTTTCAAGGCAGGAGTTTCAGAGTAGGAGTTTCAGAGTAGGAGTTAGACTGCAGGAGTTTCACAGCAGGCGTTTTATTGCAGTAGTGTCAGGTCGGGAGTTTTGAGTGTCGAGTTTCAGGGCAGGAATTTCAGGGGACCAGTTTCAGGGCAGGTGTTTCAGGGCAGAGTTTGCGAGCTGGAGTATCAATGGTCGAGTTTTAGGTCTGTATTTTCAGGGGTCGAATTTCAGGGCAGGAGTTTTAGGGTAGGAGTTTCAATGGTCGACTTTGAGGGCTGGAGTTTGAGGGCAGGAGGTTCAGCTCAGGAGTATCAGGGAATGAGTTTCAATACAGGAGATTCAGGGCAGAAGTTTCAGGGCTGATGTTTAAGCACAGGAGTTTCAAGGGTCGAGTTTCAGGGCTGGTGTTTCAGTGAGGTTGTTACAGGGCAGGAGGTTCAGTGGTCAAGTTTCAGGGCAGGCGATTGAATGGTCGAGCTGCAGGCCAGGGGTTTCAGGGCAGGAGTATCAGGACAGGAGTTTCAGAGAAGGAGTTTCATTGCTGGAATTTCACTGCAGGCGTTGCAGGGCAGGAGTTTCAGGGCAGGAGTATTAGGGCAGGGGTTTCAGCGAATGAGTTTCAGAGTAGGAATTTAGGGCACGTGTTTCAGATGTGGTGTTTCAGAGGTCGGGTTTCAGTGCAGGAGTTTTAGGGCAGCAGTTACGGGCTTGGTGTTTCAGAGGGTGAGTTTCAGAGCAGGAGATTCAAGGAAGGAGTTTCATTGCAGGGTTTCAGGGCAGCTGTTTCAAGGGTCGAGTTTCAGGGAAGGAGTTTCAGGGCAGGAGTTTCAGGGGTAGGGTTTCAGGGCTGGAGATTATGGGCAGCAGATTCAGGGCAGGAGTTACAGGGCTGGATTTTCAGGTGTTGAGATTCAAGGCAGGAGTTTCAGGGTAAGAGTTTCAGTGGTCGACTTTGAGGGCCGGAGTTTGAGGGCAGGAGATTCAGGGCAGAAATTTCAGGGCTGGTGTTTAAGGACAGGAGTTTCAGGGGTCGAGTTTCAGGGAAGGAGTTTCAATGCAGGTGATTCAGGGCAGGAGTTTCAGGGCACCAGTTTCAGGGCTGGTGTTTCAGGGCAGGGGATTCAGGGCAGGAGTTTCAGGACAGGATTTTCAGGGTCGAGTTTCAAGCAAGCAGTTTCAGAGGTCCAGTGTCAAGGAAGGCGTTTCAGGGCAATTGTTTCAGGGCAGGAGGTTCAGGGGTCAAGTTTCAGGGCAGGCGATTCAATGGTCGAGCTGCAGGCCAGGGGTTTCAGGGCAGGAGTATCAGGACAGGAGTTTCAGAGTAGGAGTTTCAGTGCAAGAATTTCACGGCAGGCGTTGCAGGGCAGGAGTTTCAGGGCAGGAGTTTTAGGGCAGGAGTTTCAAGGCAGGAGTTTTGGTGGACGAGTTTCAGGCCAGGAGTTTCTGAGCAGGAGATTCAGAACAGCAGATTCAGGAATGAGTTTCAAGGTTCTAGTATCAGGTCTGGAGTTTCAGGGGTAAAGTTTCAGGGCAGGCGTTTCAGTGCAGTGACTTCAGGGCATGGGGCTCACGGCAGGAGTTTCAGGGGTCGAATTTTAGGTCAGGTGTTTCAGAGCAGGAAAGTCAGGTCAGAAGATTCAGGGCTGAAATTTCAGTGGTCGATTTTCAGGTCTGGATTTTCAGGGCAGGAGTTTCAGGGCAGAGGTTTAAGGGCAGGTGATTCAGGGCAGGATTTTCAGGGGACGAGTTTGAGGGCAGGGGATTCAGGAGTCTAGTTTCATGGCAGGCGTTTCAGGGCAGGAATTTCAGGGCAGGTCTTTTCGAGCTGGAGTATCAGGGGTCGAGTTTCAGGTCTGTATTTTCAAGGGTCGAATTTCAGGGCAGAGGTTTGAGTGCAGGAAGTTCAGCTCAGGAGTATCACGGAATGAATTTCAATGCAGGAGATTCAGGGCAGAAGTTTCAGGGCTGGTGTTTAAGGACAGGAGTTTCAGGGGTCGAGTTCCAAGGCAGGAGTTTCACAGGTCGAGTTTCAGGGCAGCACTTTCAGTGTTCGAGTATCAGGGAAGGAGTTTTAGGTAAGACGCTTCAGGGCAGGTGGTTCAGGGCAGGAGTTTCAGAGTAGGAGTTTCAGAGTAGGAGTTAGACTGCAGGAGTTTCACGGCAGTCGTTTTATTGCAGGCATGTCAAGTCAGGAGTTTTGGGTGTCGAGTTTCAGGGCAGGAGTTTTAGTGCAGGAGTTTCAGGGGACCAGTTTCAGGAAGGTGTTTCAGGGCAGAGTTTGCGAGCTGGAGTATCAGGGGTCGAGTTTCAGGTCTGTCTTTTCAGGGCAGGAGTTTCAGGGTAGGAGTTTCAATGCTCGACTCTGAGGGCTGGAATTTGAGGGCAGGAGGTTCAGCTCAGGAGTATCAGGGAATGAGTTTCAATACAGCAGATTCATGGCAGAAGTTTCAGGGCTGATGTTTAAGGACAGAAGTTTCAGGGGTCGAGTTTCAGGGCTAGTGCTTCAACGCAGGAGATTCAGGGCAGCAGTTTCAGGACAGGATTTTCAGGGGTCCAGTTCCAAGCAAGCAGTTTCAGAGGTCCAGTGTCAAGGCAGGCGTTTCAGGGCAATTGTTACAGGGCAGGAGGTTCAGGGGTCAAGTTTCAGGGCAGGCGATTCAATGGTCGAGCTGCAGGCCAGGGGTTTCAGGGCAGGAGTATCAGGACAGGAGTTTTAGGGCAGGAGTTTCAAGGCAGGAGTTTTGGTGGACGAGTTTCAGGCCAGGAGTTTCTGAGCAGGAGATTCAGGACAGCAGATTCAGGAGTGAGTTTCAACGTCCTAGTATCAGGTCTGGAGATTCAGGGGTAAAGTTTCAGGGCAGGCGTTTCAGTGCAGTGACTTCAGGGCATGGGGCTCAGGGCAGGAGATTCAGGGCTCGAGTGTCAGGGCTTTATTTTCAGGGTTCGAATTTTAGGTCAGGTGTTTCAGAGCAGGAAAGTCAGGTCAGAAGTTTCAGGGCTGAAATTTCAGTGGTCGAGTTTCAGGTCTGGATTTTCAGGGCAGGAGTTTCAGGGCAGAGGTTTAAGGGCAGGTGATTCAGGGCAGGATTTTCAGAGGTCGAGTTTGAGTGCAGGGGATTCACGAGTCTAGTTTCATGGGAGGCGTTTCAGGACAGGAATTTCAGGGCAGGTGTATTCGAGCGGGAGTATCAGGGGTCGAGTTTCAGGTCTGTATTTTCAAGGGTCGAATTTCAGGCCAAGCGTTTCAGGGTAGGAGTTTCAATGATCGACCTTGAGGGCAGGAGGTTCAGCTCAGGAGTATCAGGGAATGAATTTCAATGCAGGAGATTCAGGGCAGAAGTTTCAGGGCTGGTGTGTAAGGACAGGAGTTTCAGGGGTCGAGTTTCAGGGCTGGTGTTTCAATGCAGGAGATATAGGGCAGGTGTTTCAGGGGTCGAGTTCCAAGGCAGGAGTTTCACAGGTCGAGTTTCAGGGCAGCAGTTTCAGGGTTCGAGTATCAGGGAAGGAGTTTCAGGCAAGACGCTTCAGGGCAGGTGGTTCAGGGCAAGAGATTCAATGGTCGAGCTTCAGGCCTGGAATTTCTGGGCAGGAGTATTTCTGGGCAGGAGTTTCAGGGTAGGAGTTTCAGGGCAGGAGTTTCAGAGTAGGAGTTTAGAAGTTGGAGTTAGACTGCAGAAGTTTCACGGCAGTCGTTTTATTGCAGGCATGTCAAGTCAGGAGTTTTGGGTGTCGAGTTTCAGGGCAGGACTTTCAGGGGACCAGTTTCAGGACAGAGTTTGCGAGCTGGAGTATCAGGGGTCGAGTTTCAGGTCTGTATTTTCAGGGCAGGAGTTTCAGGGTGGGAGTTTCAATGGTTGACTCTGAGGGCTGGAGTTTGAGGGCAGGAGGTTTAGAGTAGGAGGTTCAGTGCAGGAGTTGCACGACAGGAGTTTCAGGAGTCCAGTTTCAGGGCAGGAGTATCAGGGAATGAGTTTCAATACAGGAGATTCATGGCAGAAGTTTCAGGGCTGATGTTTAAGGACAGGAGTTTCAGGGGTCGAGTATCAGGGCTCGTGTTTCAACGCAGGAGATTCAGGGCAGCAGTTTCAGGACAGGGGTTTCAGTGGTCGATTCCAAGGCAGGAGTTTCAGAGGTCGAGTTTCAGGTCAGCAGTTTCAGGGTTCGAGTATCAGGGCAGGAGTTTCAGGTAAGACGTTTCAGGGCAGGTGGTTCAGGGCAAGAGATTCAATGGTCGAGCTTCAGGCCTGGAATTTCTGGGCAGGAGTTTCAGTGCAGGAGTTTCAGGGGACCCGTTTCAGGGCAGGAGCTTCAGAGTAGGAGTTTCAATGCAGGAGTTGCAGGGCAGGGGTTTCAGGCGTCCAGTTTCAGGGCAGGAGTATCAGGGAAGGAGTTTCAATGCAGGTGATTCAGGGTAGCAGTTTCAGGGCTGGCAGTTAAGGGCAGGAGTTGCAGGGGTCAAATTTCTGGGCAGGTGTTTCAGGGCTGGAGTTTCAGGGGTCGAGTTTCAGGGCAGGCATTTCAGTGCAGGAGTTTCAGGGGTCGAGTTTCAGGGCAGGAGATTGAGGGCAGGATATTCAGGGCAGGAGTTATATGCAGGAGTTTCAGGTTAGGACTTATAGGGCTGTAATTTAAGTGTAGGAGTTTCAGAGGTCGAGTTTCATGGCAGGCGTTTTTGGTGTCTAGTTACAGGTCAGAGGTTTCAGGGAAGGAGATTCAGGGCAGGGGTTTCATGGGTCGCGTTTCAATGCAGGAGTTTCAAGTCACGGGTTTTAGGGCATGAATTTCAGTATAGGAGTTTCAGGGGTCGAGTTTCAAGGCAGGAGTTACAGGGGTCGAGTTTCAAGGCAGGAGTTTCAGGGCAGGAGTTTTAGTGCAGGAGTTTCAAGGCAGGACTTTCAGTGCAGGAATATCAGGCATGGGTTTCAATGCAGGAGTTTCAGGGCATGAGTTTCAGGGCAGGAATTTCAGTGTACGAGTTTCATGGGTCGAGTTTCAGGGCAGGAGATTCAATGGTCGTGATTCAGGCCAGGAGTTTCAGTGCAGGAGTTTTGGGGCATGAGTTCCAGGGCAGGAATTTCAGTGTATGAGTTTCCTGGGTCGAGTTACAGGGCAGGAGTTTCAAGGCAAGGGCTTCAGGGTATGAGGTTCCGAGTAGAAGTTTCATGAGTCGAGTTTCAGGGCAGGAGTTTCAAGGCAGAAGTTTCAAGGCTGGGGTATCAGGGAAGGAGGTTCAGGGTAGGACTTTCATATATCGAGTTTCAGGGCAGGATTTTCAGAGCAGGAGATTCAAGGCAGGAGTTTCAGGGGTCGAGTTTCAGCGCAGGAGTTTCAAGGCAGGGGTTTCAGTGCATGAGTTTCAGAGTAGGAGTTTAGGGCACGTGTTTCAGAAATCGTGTTTCAGTGCGGGAGTTTTAGGGCAGCAGTTACGGGGTTGGTTTTTCAGAGGTTGAGTTTCAGAGCAGGAGATTCAAGGAAGGAGTTTCTTTGCAGGGGTTTCAGGGCAGCTGTTTCAGGGGTTGAGTTTCAGGGCAGGAGTTTCAGGGGTAGGGTTTCAGGGCTGGAGATTATGGGTAGCAGATTCAGGGCAGGAGTTACAGGGGACCAGTTTCAGGCCTGGTGTTTCAGGGTAGGGGATTCAAGGGAAGGAGTTTCAGGACGGGAGTTTCAGGACAGGATTTTCAGGGGACGAGTTCCAAGCCAGCAGTTTCAGAGGTCGAGTGTCAAGGCAGGCATTTCAGGGCAGTTGTTACACGGCAGGAGGTTCAGGGGTCAAGTTTCAGGGCAGGCGATTCAATGGTCGAGCTGCAGGCAGGGGCTTCAGGGCAGGAGTTTCAGAGTAGGAGTTTCAGTGCAGGAGTTTCACGGCAGGCGTTGCAGGGCAGGAGTTTCAGGCCAGGAGTTTCAAGGCAGGAGATTCAGGACAGCAGATAGGGAATGAGTTTCAAGGATCTAGTATCAGGGCTGGAGTTTCAGGGGTCGAGTTTCAGGGCAGGAGTTTCAGAGGTCGAGTTTCAGGGCAGCAATTTCAGGGTTCGAGTATCAGGGAAGGAGTTTCAGGTAAGACGCTTCAGGGCAGGTGGTTCAGGGCAAGAGATTCAATGGTCGAGCTTCAAGCCTGGAATTTCTGGCTAGAAGTTTCAGGTTAGGAGTTTCAGGGCAGGGGTTTCAGGGTAGGAGTTAGACTGCAGGAGTTTCACGGCAGTCGTTTTATTGCAGGAGTGTCAGGTCAGGAGTTTTGGGTGTCGAGTTTCAGGGAAGGAGTTTCGGTGCAGGAGTTTCAGGGCACAGGTGTTTCAGGGCAGAGTTTGTGAGCTGGAGTATCAGGGGTCGAGTTTCAGGTCTGTTTTTTCAGTGTCGAATTTCAGGGCAGGAGTTTCTGAGCAGGAGATTCAGGACAGCAGATTCAGGAATGAGTTTCAAGGTTCTAGTATCAGGGCTGGAGTTTCAGGGGTCGAATTTCAGGGCAGGAGTTTCAGGGTAGGAGTTTCTGTGGTCAACTTTGAGGGCAGGAGTTTGAGGACAGGAGGTTCAGCTCAGGAAAATCAGGGAATGAGTTTCAATGCAGGACATTCAGGGCAGAAGTTTCTGGGCTGGTGATTAAGGACAGGAGTGACAGGAGTCGAGTTTCAGGGCTGTTGTGTCCAGGCAGGAGATTCATGGCAGGAGTTTCAGGGGTCGAGTTCCAAGGCAGGAGTTTCAGAGGTCGACTTTCAGGGCAGCAGTTTCAGGATTCGAGTATCAGGGAAGGAGTTTCAGGCAAGACTTTTCAAGGCCTGGAATTTCAGCACAAAAGTGTCACGGCAGGAGTTTCAGAGTAGGAGTTTCAGAGCAGGAGTTAGACTGCAGGAGTTTCACGGCAGACGTTTTATTGCAGGAGTGTCAGGTCATGAGTTTTGGGTGTCGAGTTTCAGGGCAGGAGTTTCAGGGGAACAGTTTCAGGGCAGGTGTTTCAGGGCAGAGTTTGCGAGCTGGAGTATCAATGGTCGAGTTTCAGGTCTGCATTTTCAGGGTCGAATTTCAGGGCAGAAGTTTCTGAGCAGGAGATTCAGGACAGCAGATTCAGGAATGAGATTCAAGGTTCTAGTATCAGGGCTGGAGTTTCAGGGGTTGAGTTTCAGGGCAGGCATTTCAGTGCAGAGATTCAGGGCAGAAGTTTCTGGGCTGGTGATTAAGGACAGGAGTTTCAGGAGTCGAGTTTCAGGGCTGGTGAGTGCAGGCAGAAGATTCAAGGCAGTAGTTTAAGGACAGAAGTTTCAGGGCTGGTGTTTCAACGCAGGAGATTCAGGGCAGGGGTTTCAGGGCAGGAGTTTCAGGGAATGAGTTTCAATACAGGAGATTCATGGGAGAAGTTTCAGGGCTGATGTTTAAGGACAGGAGTTTCAGGGGTCGAGTTTCAGGGCTAGTGTTTCAACGCAGGAGATCCAGGGCAGCAGTTTCAGGACAGGCGTTTCAGTGGTCATTTCCAAGGCAGGAGTTTCAGAGGTCGAGTTTCAGGGCAGGAGTTTCAGGGTTCGAGTATCAGGGGAGGAGTTTCAGGTAAGATGTTTCAGGGCAGGAGCTTCAGAGTAGGAGTTTCAATGCAGGAGTTGCAGGGTAGGGGTTTCAGGCGTCCAGTTTCAGGGCAGGAGTATCAGGGAAGGAGTTTCAATGCAGGTGATTCAGGGTAGCAGTTTCAGGGCTGGCAGTTAAGGGCAGGAGTTGCAGGGGTCAAATTTCTGGGCAGGTGTTTCAGGGCTGGAGTTTCAGTGCAGGAATATCAGGCATGGGTTTCAATGCAGGAGTTTCAGGGCATGAGTTTCAGGGCAGGAATTTCAGTGTACGAGTTTTATGGGTCGAGTTTCAGGGCAGGAGATTCAATGGTCGTGATTCAGGCCAGGAGTTTCAGTGCAGGAGTTTTGGGGCATGAGTTCCAGGGCAGGAATTTCAGTGTATGAGTTTCCTGGGTCGAGTTACAGGGCAGGAGTTTAAAGGCAAGGGCTTCAGGGTATGAGGTTCCGAGTAGAAGTTTCATGAGTCGAGTTTCAGGGCAGGAGTTTCAAGGCAGAAGTTTCAAGGCTGGTGTATCAGGGAAGGAGGTTCAGTGTAGGACTTTAAGATATCGAGTATCAGGGCAGGATTTTCAGAGCAGGAGATTCAAGGCAGGAGTTTCAGGGGTCGAGTTTCAGCACAGGAGTTTCAAGGCAGGGGTTTCAGTGCATGAGTTTCAGGGCAGGAATTTCAGTGTACGAGTTTTATGGGTCGAGTTTCAGGGCAGGAGATTCAATGGTCGTGATTCAGGCCAGGAGTTTCAGTGCAGGAGTTTTGGGGCATGAGTTCCAGGGCAGGAATTTCAGTGTATGAGTTTCCTGGGTCGAGTTACAGGGCAGGAGTTTCAAGGCAAGGGCTTCAGGGTATGAGGTTCCGAGTAGAAGTTTCATGAGTCGAGTTTCAGGGCAGGAGTTTCAAGGCAGAAGTTTCAAGGCTGGTGTATCAGGGAAGGAGGTTCAGTGTAGGACTTTAAGATATCGAGTATCAGGGCAGGATTTTCAGAGCAGGAGATTCAAGGCAGGAGTTTCAGGGGTCGAGTTTCAGCACAGGAGTTTCAAGGCAGGGGTTTCAGTGCATGAGTTTCAGAGTAGGAGTTTAGGGCACGTGTTTCAGAAATCGTGTTTCAGTGCGGGAGTTTTAGGGCAGCAGTTACGGGGTTGGTTTTTCAGAGGTTGAGTTTCAGAGCAGGAGATTCAAGGAAGGAGTTTCTTTGCAGGGGTTTCAGGGCAGCTGTTTCAGGGGTTGAGTTTCAGGGGTTGAGTTTCAGGGCAGGAGTTTCAGGGGTAGGGTTTCAGGGCTGGAGATTATGGGTAGCAGATTCAGGGCAGGAGTTACAGGGGACCAGTTTCAGGCCTGGTGTTTCAGGGTAGGGGATTCAAGGGAAGGAGTTTCAGGACGGGAGTTTCAGGACAGGATTTTCAGGGGACGAGTTCCAAGCCAGCAGTTTCAGAGGTCGAGTGTCAAGGCAGGCATTTCAGGGCAGTTGTTACACGGCAGGAGGTTCAGGGGTCAAGTTTCAGGGCAGGCGATTCAATGGTCGAGCTGCAGGCAGGGGCTTCAGGGCAGGAGTTTCAGAGTAGGAGTTTCAGTGCAGGAGTTTCACGGCAGGCGTTGCAGGGCAGGAGTTTCAGGCCAGGAGTTTCAAGGCAGGAGATTCAGGACAGCAGATAGGGAATGAGTTTCAAGGATCTAGTATCAGGGCTGGAGTTTCAGGGGTCGAGTTTCAGGGCAGGAGTTTCAGAGGTCGAGTTTCAGGGCAGCAGTTTCAGGGTTCGAGTATCAGGGAAGGAGTTTCAGGTAAGACGCTTCAGGGCAGGTGGTTCAGGGCAAGAGATTCAATGGTCGAGCTTCAGGCCTGGAATTTCTGGCTAGAAGTTTCAGGTTAGGAGTTTCAGGGCAGGGGTTTCAGGGTAGGAGTTAGACTGCAGGAGTTTCACGGCAGTCGTTTTATTGCAGGAGTGTCAGGTCAGGAGTTTTGGGTGTCGAGTTTCAGGGCAGGAGTTTCAGGGCAAGCGTTTTAGGGCAGTGTTTCAGGGGACCAGTTTCAGAGCAGGTGTTTCAGGGCAGAGTTTGCGAGCTGGAGTATCAGGAATCGAGTTTCAGGTCTGTATTTTCAGGGGTCGAATTTCAGGGCAGGAGTTTCCATGGTCGACTTTGAGGGCCGGAGTTTGAGGGCAGCAGGTTCAGTTCAGGAGTATCACGGAATGAGTTTCAATACAGGAGACTCAGGGCAGAAGTTTCAGGGCTGGTGTATAATGACAGGAGTTTCAAGGGTCAAGTTTCAGGACTGGTGTTTCAACGCAGGAGATTCAGGGCAGGAGTTTCAGGACAGGAGTTTCAGGGGTTGAGTTTCAGGGCAGCAGTTTCAGGGTTCGAGTATCAGGGAAGGAGTTTCAGGCAAGACGCTTCAGGGCAGGTGGTTCAGGGCAAGAGTTTCAATGGTCGAGCTTCAGGCCTGGAATTTCTGGGCAGGAGTTTCAGGGTAGGAGTTTCAGGGCAGGAGTTTCAGAGTAGGAATTCAAGAGTAGGAGTTAGACTGCAGAAGTTTCACAGCAGTCGTTTTATTGCAGGCATGTCAAGTCAGGAATTTTGGGTGTCGAGTTTCAGGGGACCAGTTTCAGGGCAGGTGTTTCAGGGCAGAGTTTGCGAGGTGGAGTATCAGGGGTCGAGTTTCAGGTCTGTATTTTCAGGGCAGGAGTTTCAGTGTAGGAGTTTCAATGGTCGACTCTGAGGGCTGGAGTTTGAGGGCAGGAGGTTCAGAGTAGGAGTTTCAGTGCAGGAGTTGCACGGCAGGAGATTCAGGAGTCCAGTTTCAGGGCAGGAGTATCAGGGAATGAGTTTCAATACAGGAGATTCATGGGAGAAGTTTCAGGGCTGATGTTTAAGGACAGGAGTTTCAGGGGTCGAGTTTCAGGGCTAGTATTTCAACGCAGGAGATTCAGGGCAGCAGTTTCAGGACAGGCGTTTCAGTGGTCGATTCCAAGGCAGGAGTTTCAGAGGTCGAGTTTCAGGGCAGGAGTTTCAGGGTTCGAGTATCAGGGCAGGAGTTTCAGGTAAGACGTTTCAGGGCAGGTGGTTCAGGGCAAGAGATTCAATGGTCGAGCTTCAGGCCTGGAATTTCTGGGCAGGAGTTTCAGGGGACCCGTTTCAGGGCAGGTGTTTCAGGGCAGGAGCTTCAGAGTAGGAGTTTCAATGCAGGAGTTGCAGGGCAGGAGTTTCAGGCGTCCAGTTTCAGAGCAGGAGTATCAGGGAAGGAGTTTCAATGCAGGTGATTCAGGGTAGCAGTTTCAGGGCTGGCAGTTAAGGGCAGGAGTTGCAGGGGTCAAAGTTCTGGGCAGGTGTTTCAGGGCTGGAGTTTCAGGGGTCGAGTTTCAGGGCAGGAGATTGAGGGCAGGATATTCAGGGCAGGAGTTATATGCAGGAGTTTCAGGTTAGGACTTATAGGGCTGTAATTTAAGTGTAGGAGTTTCAGAGGTCGAGTTTCATGGCAGGCGTTTTTGGTGTCTAGTTACAGGTCAGGGGTTTCAGGGAAGGAGATTCAGGGCAGGGGTTTCATGGGTCGCGTTTCAATGCAGGAGTTTCAAGTCACGGGTTTTAGGGCATGAATTTCAGTATAGGAGTTTCAGGGGTCCAGTTTCAAGGCAGGAGTTACAGGGGTCGAGTTTCAAGGCAGGAGTTTCAGGGCAGGAGTTTTAGTGCAGGAGTTTCAAGGCAGGACTTTCAGTGCAGGAATATCAGGCATGGGTTTCAATGCAGGAGTTTCAGGGCATGAGTTTCAGGGCAGGAATTTCAGTGTACGAGTTTCATGGGTCGAGTTTCAGGGCAGGAGATTCAATGGTCGTGATTCAGGCCAGGAGTTTCAGTGCAGGAGTTTTGGGGCATGAGTTCCAGGGCAGGAATTTCAGTGTATGAGTTTCCTGGGTCGAGTTACAGGGCAGGAGTTTCAAGGCAAGGGCTTCAGGGTATGAGGTTCCGAGTAGAAGTTTCATGAGTCGAGTTTCAGGGCAGGAGTTTCAAGGCAGAAGTTTCAAGGCTGGGGTATCAGGGAAGGAGGTTCAGGGTAGGACTTTCATATATCGAGTTTCAGGGCAGGATTTTCAGAGCAGGAGATTCAAGGCAGGAGTTTCAGGGGCGAGTTTCAGCGCAGGAGTTTCAAGGCAGGGGTTTCAGTGCATGAGTTTCAGAGTAGGAGTTTAGGGCACGTGTTTCAGAAATCGTGTTTCAGTGCAGGAGTTTTAGGGCAGCAGTTACGGGGTTGGTGTTTCAGAGGTTGAGTTTCAGAGCAGGAGATTCAAGGAAGGAGTTTCATTGCAGGGGTTTCAGGGCAGTTGTTTCAGGGGTTGAGTTTCAGGGCAGGAGTTTCAGGGGTAGGGTTTCAGGGCTGGAGATTATGGGCAGCAGATTCAGGGCAGGAGTTACAGGGGACCAGTTTCAGGCCTGGTGTTTCAGGGTAGGGGATTCAAGGGAAGGAGTTTCAGGACGGGAGTTTCAGGACAGGATTTTCAGGGGACGAGTTCCAAGCCAGCAGTTTCAGAGGTCGAGTGTCAAGGCAGGCATTTCAGGGCAGTTGTTACACGGCAGGAGGTTCAGGGGTCAAGTTTCAGGGCAGGCGATTCAATGGTCGAGCTGCAGGCAGGGGCTTCAGGGCAGGAGTTTCAGAGTAGGAGTTTCAGTGCAGGAGTTTCACGGCAGGCGTTGCAGGGCAGGAGTTTCAGGCCAGGAGTTTCAAGGCAGGAGATTCAGGACAGCAGATAGGGAATGAGTTTCAAGGATCTAGTATCAGGGCTGGAGTTTCAGGGGTCGAGTTTCAGGGCAGGAGTTTCAGAGGTCGAGTTTCAGGGCAGCAGTTTCAGGGTTCGAGTATCAGGGAAGGAGTTTCAGGTAAGACGCTTCAGGGCAGGTGGTTCAGGGCAAGAGATTCAATGGTCGAGCTTCAGGCCTGGAATTTCTGGCTAGAAGTTTCAGGTTAGGAGTTTCAGGGCAGGGGTTTCAGGGTAGGAGTTAGACTGCAGGAGTTTCACGGCAGTCGTTTTATTGCAGGAGTGTCAGGTCAGGAGTTTTGGGTGTCGAGTTTCAGGGCAGGAGTTTCAGGGCAAGCGTTTTAGGGCAGTGTTTCAGGGGACCAGTTTCAGAGCAGGTGTTTCAGGGCAGAGTTTGCGAGCTGGAGTATCAGGAATCGAGTTTCAGGTCTGTATTTTCAGGGGTCGAATTTCAGGGCAGGAGTTTCCATGGTCGACTTTGAGGGCCGGAGTTTGAGGGCAGCAGGTTCAGTTCAGGAGTATCACGGAATGAGTTTCAATACAGGAGACTCAGGGCAGAAGTTTCAGGGCTGGTGTATAATGACAGGAGTTTCAAGGGTCAAGTTTCAGGACTGGTGTTTCAACGCAGGAGATTCAGGGCAGGAGTTTCAGGACAGGAGTTTCAGGGGTTGAGTTTCAGGGCAGCAGTTTCAGGGTTCGAGTATCAGGGAAGGAGTTTCAGGCAAGACGCTTCAGGGCAGGTGGTTCAGGGCAAGAGTTTCAATGGTCGAGCTTCAGGCCTGGAATTTCTGGGCAGGAGTTTCAGGGTAGGAGTTTCAGGGCAGGAGTTTCAGAGTAGGAATTCAAGAGTAGGAGTTAGACTGCAGAAGTTTCACAGCAGTCGTTTTATTGCAGGCATGTCAAGTCAGGAATTTTGGTTGTCGAGTTTCAGGGGACCAGTTTCAGGGCAGGTGTTTCAGGGCAGAGTTTGCGAGGTGGAGTATCAGGGGTCGAGTTTCAGGTCTGTATTTTCAGGGCAGGAGTTTCAGTGTAGGAGTTTCAATGGTCGACTCTGAGGGCTGGAGTTTGAGGGCAGGAGGTTCAGAGTAGGAGTTTCAGTGCAGGAGTTGCACGGCAGGAGATTCAGGAGTCCAGTTTCAGGGCAGGAGTATCACGGAATGAGTTTCAATACAGGAGATTCATGGGAGAAGTTTCAGGGCTGATGTTTAAGGACAGGAGTATTTCAACGCAGGAGATTCAGGGCAGCAGTTTCAGGACAGGCGTTTCAGTGGTCGATTCCAAGGCAGGAGTTTCAGAGGTCGAGTTTCAGGGCAGGAGTTTCAGGGTTCGAGTATCAGGGCAGGAGTTTCAGGTAAGACGTTTCAGGGCAGGTGGTTCAGGGCAAGAGATTCAATGGTCGAGCTTCAGGCCTGGAATTTCTGGGCAGGAGTTTCAGGGGACCCGTTTCAGGGCAGGTGTTTCAGGGCAGGAGCTTCAGAGTAGGAGTTTCAATGCAGGAGTTGCAGGGCAGGAGTTTCAGGCGTCCAGTTTCAGAGCAGGAGTATCAGGGAAGGAGTTTCAATGCAGGTGATTCAGGGTAGCAGTTTCAGGGCTGGCAGTTAAGGGCAGGAGTTGCAGGGGTCAAAGTTCTGGGCAGGTGTTTCAGGGCTGGAGTTTCAGGGGTCGAGTTTCAGGGCAGGAGATTGAGGGCAGGATATTCAGGGCAGGAGTTATATGCAGGAGTTTCAGGTTAGGACTTATATGGCTGTAATTTAAGTGTAGGAGTTTCAGAGGTCGAGTTTCATGGCAGGCGTTTTTGGTGTCTAGTTACAGGTCAGGGGTTTCAGGGAAGGAGATTCAGGGCAGGGGTTTCATGGGTCGCGTTTCAATGCAGGAGTTTCAAGTCACGGGTTTTAGGGCATGAATTTAAGTATAGGAGTTTCAGGGGTCCAGTTTCAAGGCAGGAGTTACAGGGGTCGAGTTTCAAGGCAGGAGTTTCAGGGCAGGAGTTTTAGTGCAGGAGTTTCAAGGCAGGACTTTCAGTGCAGGAATATCAGGCATGGGTTTCAATGCAGGAGTTTCAGGGCAGGAATTGGGTCGAGTTTCAGGCAGGAGATTCAATGGTCGAGATTCAGGCCAGGAGTTTCAGTGCAGGAGTTTTGGGGCATGAGTTCCAGGGCAGGAATTTCAGTGTATGAGTTTCCTGGGTCGAGATTCAGGGCAGGAGTTTCAAGTCACGGGTTTCAGGGCATGAATTTCAGTATAGGAGTTTCAGGGGTCGAGTTTCAAGGCAGAAGTTACAGGGCAGGAGTTTTAGTGCAGGAGTTTCAAGGCAGGACTTTCAGTGCAGGAATTTCAGGCATGGGTTTCAATGCAGGAGTTTCAGGGCAGAGTTTGCGAGCTGGAGTATCAGGGGTCGAGTTTCAGGTCTGTATTTTCAGTGGTCGAATTTCAGGGCAGGAGTTTCAGGGTAGGAGATTCAATGGTCGAGATTCATTCCAGGAGTTTCAGTGCAGGAGTTTTGGGGCATGAGTTCCAGGGCAGGAATTTCAGTGTATGAGTTTCCTGGGTCGAGTTTCAGGGCAGGAGTTTCAAGTCACGGGTTTCAGGGCATGAATTTCAGTATAGGAGTTTCAGGGGTCGAGTTTCAAGGCAGGAGATACAGGGGTCGAGTTTCAAGGCAGGAGTTTCAGGGCAGGAGTTTTAGTGCAGGAGTTTCAAGGCAGGACGTTCAGTGCAGCAATTTCAGGCACGGGTTTCAATGCAGGAGTTTCAGGGCATGAGTTTCAGGGCAGAGTTTGCGAGCTGGAGTATCAGGGGTCTGTATTTTCAGTGGTCGAATTTCAGGGCAGGAGTTTTAGTGCAGGAGTTTTGGGGCATGAGTTCCAGGGCAGGAATTTCAGTGTATGAGTTTCCTGGGTCGAGTTTCAGGGCAGGAGTTTCAAGGCAAGGGCTTCAGGGTATGAGGTTCCGAGTAGAAGTTTCATGAGTCGAGTTTCAGGGCAGGAGTTTCAAGGCAGAAGTTTCAAGGCTGGGGTATCAGGGAAGGAGGTTCAGGGTAGGACTTTCATATATCGAGTTTCAGGGCAGGATTTTCAGAGCAGGAGATTCAAGGCAGGAGTTTCAGGGGTCGAGTTTCAGCGCAGGAGTTTCAAGGCAGGGGTTTCAGTGCATGAGTTTCAGAGTAGGAGTTTAGGGCACGTGTTTCAGAAATCGTGTTTCAGTGCAGGAGTTTTAGGGCAGCAGTTACGGGGTTGGTGTTTCAGAGGTTGAGTTTCAGAGCAGGAGATTCAAGGAAGGAGTTTCATTGCAGGGGTTTCAGGGCAGTTGTTTCAGGGGTTGAGTTTCAGGGCAGGAGTTTCAGGGGTAGGGTTTCAGGGCTGGAGATTATGGGCAGCAGATTCAGGGCAGGAGTTACAGGGACCAGTTTCAGGCCTGGTGTTTCAGGGCAGGGGATTCAAGGGAAGGATTTTCAGGACAGGATTTTCAGGGGACAAGTTCCAAGCAAGCAGTTTCAGAGGTCGAGTGTCAAGGCAGGCATTTCAGGGCAGTTGGTACACGACAGGAGGTTCATGGGTCAAGTTTCAGGGCAGGCGATTCAATGGTCGAGCTGCAGGCCAGGGGTTTCAGGGCAGGAGTATCAGGACAGGAGTTTCAGAGTAGGAGTTTTAGGGCAGGAGTTTCAAGGCAGGAGTATCAGTGGACGAGTTTCAGGCCAGGAGTTTCAGAGCAGGAGATTCAGGACAGCAGATAGGGAACGAGTTTCAAGGATCTAGTATCAGGGCTGGAGATTCATTGGTCGATTCCAAGGCAGGAGTTTCAGAGGTCGAGTTTCAGGGCAGGAGTTTCAGGGTTCGAGTATCAGGGCAGGAGTTTCAGGTAAGACGTTTCAGGGCAGGTGTTTCAGGGCAGGAGCTTCAGAGTAGGAGTTTCAATGCAGGAGTTGCAGGGCAGGAGTTTCAGGCGTCCAGTTTCAGGGCAGGAGTATCAGGGAAGGAGTTTCAATGCAGGTGATTCAGGGTAGCAGTTTCAGGGCTGGCAGTTAAGGGCAAGAGTTGCAGGGGTCAAATTTCTGGGCAGGTGTTTCAGGGCTGGAGTTTCAGGGGTCGAGTTTCAGGGCAGGAGATTGAGGGCAGGATATTCAGGGCAGGAGTTATATGCAGGAGTTTCAGGTTAGGACTTATAGGGCTGTAATTTAAGTGTAGGAGTTTCAGAGGTCGAGTTTCATGGCAGGCGTTTTTGGTGTCGAGCTACAGGTCAGGGGTTTCAGGGAAGGAGATTCAGGGCAGGGGTTTCATGGGTCGCGTTTCAGTGCAGGAGTTTCAAGTCTCGGGTTTCAGGGCATGAATTTCAGTATAGGAGTTTCAGGGGTCGAGTTACAAGGCAGGAGTTACAGGGGTCGATTTCAAGGCAGGAGTTTCAGGGCAGGAGTTTTAGTGCAGGAGTTTCAAGGCAGGACTTTCAGTGCAGGAATTTCAGGCATGGGTTTCAATGCAGGAGTTTCAGGGCAAGAATTGGGTCGAGTTTCAGGGCAGGAGATTCAATGGTCGAGATTCAGGCCAGGAGTTTCAGTGCAGGAGTTTTGGGGCATGAGTTCCAGGGCAGGAATTTCAGTGTATGAGTTTCCTGGGTCGAGATTCAGGGCAGGAGTTTCAAGTCACGGGTTTCAGGGCATGAATTTCAGTATAGGAGTTTCAGGGGTCGAGTTTCAAGGCAGAAGTTACAGGGCAGGAGTTTTAGTGCAGGAGTTTCAAGGCAGGACTTTCAGTGCAGGAATTTCAGGCATGGGTTTCAATGCAGGAGTTTCAGGGCAGAGTTTGCGAGCTGGAGTATCAGGGGTCGAGTTTCAGGTCTGTATTTTCAGTGGTCGAATTTCAGGGCAGGAGTTTCAGGGTAGGAGATTCAATGGTCGAGATTCATTCCAGGAGTTTCAGTGCAGGAGTTTTGGGGCATGAGTTCCAGGGCAGGAATTTCAGTGTATGAGTTTCCTGGGTCGAGTTTCAGGGCAGGAGTTTCAAGTCACGGGTTTCAGGGCATGAATTTCAGTATAGGAGTTTCAGGGGTCGAGTTTCAAGGCAGGAGATACAGGGGTCGAGTTTCAAGGCAGGAGTTTCAGGGCAGGAGTTTTAGTGCAGGAGTTTCAAGGCAGGACGTTCAGTGCAGCAATTTCAGGCACGGGTTTCAATGCAGGAGTTTCAGGGCATGAGTTTCAGGGCAGAGTTTGCGAGCTGGAGTATCAGGGGTCTGTATTTTCAGTGGTCGAATTTCAGGGCAGGAGTTTTAGTGCAGGAGTTTTGGGGCATGAGTTCCAGGGCAGGAATTTCAGTGTATGAGTTTCCTGGGTCGAGTTTCAGGGCAGGAGTTTCAAGGCAAGGGCTTCAGGGTATGAGGTTCCGAGTAGAAGTTTCATGAGTCGAGTTTCAGGGCAGGAGTTTCAAGGCAGAAGTTTCAAGGCTGGGGTATCAGGGAAGGAGGTTCAGGGTAGGACTTTCATATATCGAGTTTCAGGGCAGGATTTTCAGAGCAGGAGATTCAAGGCAGGAGTTTCAGGGGTCGAGTTTCAGCGCAGGAGTTTCAAGGCAGGGGTTTCAGTGCATGAGTTTCAGAGTAGGAGTTTAGGGCACGTGTTTCAGAAATCGTGTTTCAGTGCAGGAGTTTTAGGGCAGCAGTTACGGGGTTGGTGTTTCAGAGGTTGAGTTTCAGAGCAGGAGATTCAAGGAAGGAGTTTCATTGCAGGGGTTTCAGGGCAGTTGTTTCAGGGGTTGAGTTTCAGGGCAGGAGTTTCAGGGGTAGGGTTTCAGGGCTGGAGATTATGGGCAGCAGATTCAGGGCAGGAGTTACAGGGACCAGTTTCAGGCCTGGTGTTTCAGGGCAGGGGATTCAAGGGAAGGATTTTCAGGACAGGATTTTCAGGGGACAAGTTCCAAGCAAGCAGTTTCAGAGGTCGAGTGTCAAGGCAGGCATTTCAGGGCAGTTGGTACACGACAGGAGGTTCATGGGTCAAGTTTCAGGGCAGGCGATTCAATGGTCGAGCTGCAGGCCAGGGGTTTCAGGGCAGGAGTATCAGGACAGGAGTTTCAGAGTAGGAGTTTTAGGGCAGGAGTTTCAAGGCAGGAGTATCAGTGGACGAGTTTCAGGCCAGGAGTTTCAGAGCAGGAGATTCAGGACAGCAGATAGGGAACGAGTTTCAAGGATCTAGTATCAGGGCTGGAGATTCATTGGTCGATTCCAAGGCAGGAGTTTCAGAGGTCGAGTTTCAGGGCAGGAGTTTCAGGGTTCGAGTATCAGGGCAGGAGTTTCAGGTAAGACGTTTCAGGGCAGGTGTTTCAGGGCAGGAGCTTCAGAGTAGGAGTTTCAATGCAGGAGTTGCAGGGCAGGAGTTTCAGGCGTCCAGTTTCAGTATCAGGGAAGGAGTTTCAATGCAGGTGATTCAGGGTAGCAGTTTCAGGGCTGGCAGTTAAGGGCAAGAGTTGCAGGGGTCAAATTTCTGGGCAGGTGTTTCAGGGCTGGAGTTTCAGGGGTCGAGTTTCAGGGCAGGAGATTGAGGGCAGGATATTCAGGGCAGGAGTTATATGCAGGAGTTTCAGGTTAGGACTTATAGGGCTGTAATTTAAGTGTAGGAGTTTCAGAGGTCGAGTTTCATGGCAGGCGTTTTTGGTGTCGAGCTACAGGTCAGGGGTTTCAGGGAAGGAGATTCAGGGCAGGGGTTTCATGGGTCGCGTTTCAGTGCAGGAGTTTCAAGTCTCGGGTTTCAGGGCATGAATTTCAGTATAGGAGTTTCAGGGGTCGAGTTACAAGGCAGGAGTTACAGGGGTCGATTTCAAGGCAGGAGTTTCAGGGCAGGAGTTTTAGTGCAGGAGTTTCAAGGCAGGACTTTCAGTGCAGGAATTTCAGGCATGGGTTTCAATGCAGGAGTTTTAGGGCAGGAATTGGGTCGAGTTTCAGGGCAGGAGATTCAATGGTCGAGATTCAGGCCAGGAGTTTCAGTGCAGGAGATTCAATGGTCGAGATTCAGGCCAGGAGTTTCAGTGCAGGAGTTTTGGGGCATGAGTTCCAGGGCAGGAATTTCAGTGTATGAGTTTCCTGGGTCGAGTTTCAGGGCAGGAGTTTCAAGTCACGGGTTTCAGGGCATGAATTTCAGTATAGGAGTTTCAGGGGTCGAGTTTCTAGGCAGAAGTTACAGGGGTCGAGGTTCAAGGCAGGAGTTTCAGGGCAGGACTTTCAGTGCAGGAATTTCAGGCATGGGTTTCAATGCAGGAGTTTCAGGGCATGAGTTTCAGGGCAGAGTTTGCGAGCTGGAGTATCAGGGGTCGAGTTTCAGGTCTGTATTTTCAGTGGTCGAATTTCAGGGCAGGAGTTTCAGGGTAGGAGATTCAATGGTCGAGATTCATTCCAGGAGTTTCAGTGCAGGAGTTTTGGGGCATGAGTTCCAGGGCAGGAATTTCAGTGTATGAGTTTCCTGGGTCGAGTTTCAGGGCAGGGGTTTCAAGTCACGGGTTTCAGGGCAAGAATTTCAGTATAGGAGTTTCAGGGGTCGAGTTTCAAGGCAGGAGTTACAGGGGTCGAGTTTCAAGGCAGGAGTTTCAGGGCAGGAGTTTTAGTGCAGGAGTTTCAAGGCAGGACTTTCAGTGCAGCAATTTCAGGCATGGGTTTCAATGCAGGAGTTTCAGGGCATGAGTTTTAGGGCAGAGTTTGCGAGCTGGAGTATAAGGGGTCTGTATTTTCAGGGGTCGAATTTCAGGGCAGGAGTTTCAGTGCAGGAGTTTTGGGGCATGAGTTCCAGGGCAGGAGTTTCAAGGCAAGGGCTTCAGGGTATGAGGTTCCGAGTAGAAGTTTCATGAGTCGAGTTTCAGGGCAGGAGTTTCAAGGCAGAAGTTTCAAGGCTGGGGTATCAGGGAAGGAGGTTCAGGGTAGGACTTTCATATATCGAGTTTCAGGGCAGGATTTTCAGAGCAGGAGATTCAAGGCAGGAGTTTCAGGGGCGAGTTTCAGCGCAGGAGTTTCAAGGCAGGGGTTTCAGTGCATGAGTTTCAGAGTAGGAGTTTAGGGCACGTGTTTCAGAAATCGTGTTTCAGTGCAGGAGTTTTAGGGCAGCAGTTACGGGGTTGGTGTTTCAGAGGTTGAGTTTCAGAGCAGGAGATTCAAGGAAGGAGTTTCATTGCAGGGGTTTCAGGGCAGTTGTTTCAGGGGTTGAGTTTCAGGGCAGGAGTTTCAGGGGTAGGGTTTCAGGGCTGGAGATTATGGGCAGCAGATTCAGGGCAGGAGTTACAGGGGACCAGTTTCAGGCCTGGTGTTTCAGGGCAGGGGATTCAAGGGAAGGATTTTCAGGACAGGATTTTCAGGGGTCCAGTTCCAAGCAAGCAGTTTCAGAGGTCGAGTGTCAAGGCAGGCATTTCAGGGCAGTTGGTACACGACAAGAGGTTCATGGGTCAAGTTTCAGGGCAGGCGATTCAATGGTCGAGCTGCGGGCCAGGGATTTCAGGGCAGGAGTATCAGGACAGGAGTTTCAGAGTAGGAGTTTTAGGGCAGGAGTTTCAAGGCAGAAGTTTCAAGGCTGGTGTATCAGGGAAGGAGGTTCAGGGTAGGACTTTAAGATATCGAGTATCAGGGTAGGATTTTCAGAGCAGGAGATTCAAGGCAGGAGTTTCAGGGGTCTAGTTTCAGCACAGGAGTTTCAAGGCAGGGGTTTCAGTGCATGAGTTTCAGAGTAGGAGTTTAGGGCACGTCTTTCAGAAATCGTGTTTCAGTGCGGGAGTTTTAGGGCAGCAGTTACGGGGTTGGTGTTTCAGAGGTTGAGTTTCCGAGCAGGAGATTCAAGGAAGGAGTTTCTTTGCAGGGTTTTCAGGGCAGCTGTTTCAGGGGTTGAGTTTCAGGGGTTGAGTTTCAGGGCAGGAGTTTCAGTGGTAGGGTTTCAGGGCTGGAGATTATGGGCAGCAGATTCAGGGCAGGAGTTACAGGGGACCAGTTTCAGGCCTGGTGTTTCAGGGTAGGGGATTCAAGGGAAGGAGTTTCAGGACAGGAGTTTCAGGACAGGATTTTCAGGGGATGAGTTCCAAGCCAGCAGTTTCAGAGGTCGAGTGTCAAGGCAGGCATTTCAGGGCAGTTGTTACACGGCAGGAGGTTCAGGGGTCAAGTTTCAGGGCAGGCGATTCAATGGTCGAGCTGCAGGCAGGGGCTTCAGGGCAGGAGTATCAGGACAGGAGTTTCAGAGTAGGAGTTTCAGTGCAGGAGTTTCACGGCAGGCGTTGCAGGGCAGGAGTTTCAGGCCAGGAGTTTCTGAGCAGGAGATTCAGGACAGCAGATAGGGAACGAGTTTCAAGGATCTAGTATCAGGGCTGGAGTTTCAGGGGTCGAGTTTCAGAGCAGGAGTTTCAGAGGTCGAGTTTCAGGGCAGCAGTTTCAGGGTTCGAGTATCAGGGAAGGAGTTTCAGGTAAGACGCTTCAGGCAGGTGGTTCAGGGCAAGAGATTCAATGGTCGAGCTTCAGGCCTGGAATTTCTGGCTAGAAGTTTCAGGTTAGGAGTTTCAGGGCAGGGGTTTCAGAGTAGGAGTTAGACTGCAGGAGTTTCACGGCAGTCGTTTTATTGCAGGAGTGTCAGGTCAGGAGTTTTGGGTGTCGAGTTTCAGGGCAGGAGTTTCAGAGCAAGCGTTTCAGGGCAGTGATTCAGGGGACCAGTTTCAAGGCAGGTGTTTCAGGGCAGAGATTGCGAGCTGGAGTATCAGGAGTCGAGTTTCAGGTCTGTATTTTCAGGGGTCGAATTTCAGGGCAGGAGTTTCCATGGTCGACTTTGAGGGCCGGAGTTTGAGGGCAGCAGGTTCAGTTCAGGAGTATGACGGAATGAGTTTCAATACAGGAGACTCAGGGCAGAAATTTCAGGGCTGGTGTATAATGACAGGAGTTTCAAGGGTCAAGTTTCAGGACTGGTGTTTCAACGCAGGAGATTCAGGGCAGGAGTTTCAGGACAGGAGTTTCAGGGGTTGAGTTCCAAGGCAGGACTTTCAGAGGTCGAATTTCAGGGCAGCAGTTTCAGCGTTCGAGTATCAGGCAACGAGTTTCAGGGCAGGAGTTTCAGGGGTAGGGTTTCAGGGCTGGAGATTATGGGCAGCAGATTCAGCGCAGGAGTTACAGGGGACCAGTTTCAGGGCTGGTGTTTCAGGGCAGGGGATTCATGGCAGGAGTTTTAGGACAGTAGTTTCGGTGGACGAGTTTCAGGCCAGGAGTTTCTGAGCAGGAGATTCAGGACAGCAGATAGGGAATGAGTTTCAAGGATCTCGTATCAGGGCTGGAGTTTCAGGGGTCGAGTTTCAGGGCAGGCATTTCAGTGCAGAGATTTCAGGGCACGGGGCTCAGGGCAGGAGTTTCAGGGGTCGAGTTTGAGGGCAGGGGATTCAGGGGTCTAGTTTCATGGCAGGAATTTCAGGGCAGGGTTTTCGAGCTGGAGTATCAGGGGTCGAGTTTCAGGTCTGTATTTTCAGGGGTCGAATTTCAGGGCAGGAGTTTCAGGGTAGGAGTTTCAGTGGTCGACTTTGAGGGCAGTAGTTTGAGGGCAGAAGGTTCAGCTCAGAAGAATCAGGGAATGAGTTTCAATGCGGGAGATTCAGGGCAGAAGTTTCTGGGCTGGTGATTAAGGACAGGAGTTTCAGGAGTCGAGTTTCAGGGCTGGTGAGTGCAGGCAGGAGATTCAAGGCAGTAGTTTAAGGACAGGAGTTTCAGGGCTGGTGTTTCAATGCCGGCGATGCAGGGCAGGAGATTCAGGACAGGGGTTTCAGGGGTCGAATTCCAAGACAGGAGTTTCAGCGGTCGCGTTTCAGGTCAGCAGGTTCAGGGTTCAAGTATCAGGGAAGGAGTTTCAGTCAAGACGCTTCAGGGCAGCTGCTTCAGGGCAAGAGATTCAATGGTCGAGCTTCAGGCCTGGAATTTCAGGGCAGGACTTTCAGGGTAGGAGTTTCAGGACAGGAGTTTCAGAGTAGGAGTTAATCTGCAGGAGTTTCACGGCAGTCGTTTTATTGCAGGAGTGTCAGGTCAGGAGTTTTGGGTGTCGAGTTTCAGGGTAGGAGTTTCAGTGCAGGAGTGTCAGGGGACCAATTTCAGGGCACGGGTGTTTCAGGGCAGAGTTTGCGAGCTGGAGTATCAGGGGTCAAATTTCAGGTCTGTATTTTCAGGGTCGAATTTCAGGGCAGGAGTTTCTGAGCAGGAGATTCAGGACAGCAGATTCAGGAATGAGTTTCAAGGTTCTAGTATCAGGGCAGGAGTTTCAGGGGTCGAGTTTGAGGGCAGGGGAATCAGGGGTCTAGTTTCATGGCAGGAATTTCAGGGCAGGACTTTTCGAACTGGAGTATCAGGGGTCTGTATTTTCAGGGGTCGAATTTTAGGGCAGGAGTTTCAGGGTAGGAGTTTCAGTGGTCGACTTTCAGGGCAGTAGTTTGAGGGCAGGAGGTTCAGCTCAGGAGAATCAGGGAATGAGTTTCACTGCAGGAGATTCAGGGCAGAAGTTTCTGGGCTGGTAATTAAGGACAGGAGTTTCAGGAGACGAGTTTCTGGGCTGGTAATTAAGGACAGGAGTTTCAGGAGACGAGTTTCAGGGCTGGTGTGTCCTGGCAGGAGATTCAAGGCAGGAGTTTCAGGGCAGGAGTTTCAGGGGTCGTTACACGGCAGTCGTTTTATTGCAGGCATGTCAAGTCAGGAATTTTGGGTGTCGAGTTTCAGGGGACCAGTTTCAGGGCAGGTGTTTCAGGGCAGAGTTTGCGAGCTGGAGTATCAGGGGTCGAGTTTCAGGTCTGTTTTTTCAGGGCAGGAGTTTCAGGGTAGGAGTTTCAATGGTCGACTCTGAGGGCTGGAGTTTGAGGGCAGGAGGTTCAGAGTAGGAGTTTCAGTGCAGCGGTTGCACGGCAGGAGTTTCAGGAGTCCAGTTTCAGGGCAGGAGTATCAGGGAATGAGTTTCAATACAGGAGATTCATGGGAGAGGTTTCAGGGCTGATGTTTAAGGACAGGAGTTTCAGGGGTCGAGTTTCAGGGCTAGTGTTTCAACGCAGGAGGTTCAGGGCAGCAGTTTCAGGACAGGCGTTTCAGTGGTCGATTCCAAGGCAGGAGTTTCAGAGGTCGAGTTTCAGGGCAGGAGTTTCAGGGTTCGAGTATCAGGGCAGGAGTTTCAGGGAAGACGTTTCAGGGCAGGTGTTTCAGGGCAGGAGCTTCAGAGTAGGAGTTTCAATGCAGGAGTTGCAGGGCAGGAGTTTCAGGCGTCCAGTTTCAGGGCAGGAGTATCAGGGAAGGAGTTTCAATGCAGGTGATTCAGGGTAGCAGTTTCAGGGCTGGCAGTTAAGGGCAGGAGTTGCAGGGGTCAAATTTCTGGGCAGGTGTTTCAGGGCTGGAGTTTCAGGGGTCGAGTTTCAGGGCAGGAGATTGAGGGCAGGATATTCAGGGCAGGAGTTATATGCAGGAGTTTCAGGTTAGGACTTATAGGGCTGTAATTTAAGTGTAGGAGTTTCAGAGGTCGAGTTTCATGGCAGGCGTCTTTGGTGTCGAGCTACAGGTCAGGGGTTTCAGGGAAGGAGATTCAGGGCAGGGGTTTCATAGGTCGCGTTTCAGTGCAGGAGTTTCAAGTCTCGGGTTTCAGGGCATGAATTTCAGTATAGGAGTTTCAGGGGTCGAGTTTCAAGGCAGGAGTTACAGGGGTCGAGTTTCAAGGCAGGAGTTTTAGTGCAGGAGTTTCAAGGCAGGACTTTCAGTGCAGGAATTTCAGGCATGGGTTTCAATGCAGGAGTTTCAGGGCATGAGTTTCAGGGCAGAGTTTGCGAGCTGGAGTATCAGGGGTCGAGTTTCAGGTCTGTATTTTCAGTGGTCGAATTTCAGGGCAGGAGTTTCAGGGTAGGAGATTCAATGGTCGAGATTCATTCCAGGAGTTTCAGTGCAGGAGTTTTGGGGCATGAGTTCCAGGGCAGGAATTTCAGTGTATGAGTTTCCTGGGTCGAGTTTCAGGGCAGGGGTTTCAAGTCACGGGTTTCAGGGCATGAATTTCAGTATAGGAGTTTCAGGGGTCGAGTTTCAAGGCAGGAGTTACAGGGGTCGAGTTTCAAGGCAGGAGTTTCAGGGCAGGAGTTTTAGTGCAGGAGTTTCAAGGCAGGACTTTCAGTGCAGCAATTTCAGGCATGGGTTTCAATGCAGGAGTTTCAGGGCAGAGTTTGCGAGCTGGAGTATCAGGGGTCTGTATTTTCAGTGGTCGAATTTCAGGGCAGGAGTTTCAGTGCAGGAGTTTTGGGGCATGAGTTCCAGGGCAGGAATTTCAGTGTATGAGTTTCCTGGGTCGAGTTTCAGGGCAGGAGTTTCAAGGCAAGGGCTTCAGGGTATGAGGTTCCGAGTAGAAGTTTCATGAGTCGAGTTTCAGGGCAGAAGTTTCAAGGCTGGGGTATCAGGGAAGGAGGTTCAGGGTAGGACTTTCATATATCGAGTTTCAGGGCAGGATTTCAGAGCAGGAGATTCAAGGCAGGAGTTTCAGGGGCGAGTTTCAGCGCAGGAGTTTCAAGGCAAGGGTTTCAGTGCATGAGTTTCAGAGTAGGAGTTTAGGGCACGTGTTTCAGAAATCGTGTTTCAGTGCAGGAGTTTTAGGGCAGCAGTTACGGGGTTGGTGTTTCAGAGGTTGAGTTTCAGAGCAGGAGATTCAAGGAAGGAGTTTCATTGCAGGGGTTTCAGGGCAGTTGTTTCAGGGGTTGAGTTTCAGGGCAGGAGTTTCAGGGGTAGGGTTTCAGGGCTGGAGATTATGGGCAGCAGATTCAGGGCAGGAGTTACAGGGGACCAGTTTCATGCCTGGTGTTTCAGGGCAGGGGATTCAAGGGAAGGATTTTCAGGGCAGGATTTTCAGGGGACGAGTTCCAAGCAAGCAGTTTCAGAGGTCGAGTGTCAAGGCAGGCATTTCAGGGCAGTTGGTACACGACAGGAGGTTCATGGGTCAAGTTTCAGGGCAGGCGATTCAATGGTCGAGCTGCGGGCCAGGGATTTCAGGGCAGGAGTATCAGGACAGGAGTTTCAGAGTAGGAGTTTTAGGGCAGGAGTTTCAAGGCAGGAGTATCAGTGGACGAGTTTCAGGCCAGGAGTTTCAGAGCAGGAGATTCAGGACAGCAGATAGGGAACGAGTTTCAAGGATCTAGTATCAGGGCTGGAGATTCAGGGGTCGAGTTTCAGGGCAGGAGTTTCAGAGGTCGAGTTTCAGGGCAGCAGTTTCAGGGTTCGAGTATCAGGGAAGGAGTTTCAGGTCAGACGCTACAGGGCAGGTGGTTCAGGGCAAGAGATTCAATAGTCGAGGTTCAGGCCCGGAATTTCTGTGCAGAAGTTTCAGGTTAGGAGTTAGGCTGCAGGAATTTCACGGCAGTCGTTTTATTGCAGGAGTGTCAGGTCAGGAGTTTTGGGTGTCGACTTTCAGGGCAGCAGTTTCAGGGGACCAGTTTCTGGGCAGGTGTTTCAGGGCAGAGTTTGCGAGCTGGAGTATCAGGGGTCGAGTTTCAGGTCTGTATTTTCAGGGCAGGAGTTTCAGGGTGGGAGTTTCAATGGTTGACTCTGAGGGCTGGAGTTTGAGGGCAGGAGGTTTAGAGTAGGAGTTTCAGTGCAGGAGTTGCACGACAGGAGTTTCAGGAGTCCAGTTTCAGGGCAGGAGTATCAGGGAATGAGTTTCAATACAGGAGATTCATGGCAAAAGTTTCAGGGCTGATGTTTAAGGACTGGAGTTTCAGGGGTCGAGTATCAGGGCTAGTGTTTCAACGCAGGAGATTCAGGGCAGCAGTTTCAGGACAGGGGTTTCAGTGGTCGATTCCAAGGCAGGAGTTTCAGAGGTCGAGTTTCAGGGCAGGAGTTTCAGGGTTCGAGTATCAGGGAAGGAGTTTCAGGTCAGACGCTACAGGGCAGGTGGTTCAGGGCAAGAGATTCAATAGTCGAGGTTCAGGCCCGGAATTTCTGTGCAGAAGTTTCAGGTTAGGAGTTAGGCTGCAGGAATTTCACGGCAGTCGTTTTATTGCAGGAGTGTCAGGTCAGGAGTTTTGGGTGTTGACTTTCAGGGCAGCAGTTTCAGGGGACCAGTTTCTGGGCAGGTGTTTCAGGGCAGAGTTTGCGAGCTGGAGTATCAGGGGTCGAGTTTCAGGTCTGTATTTTCAGGGCAGGAGTTTCAGGGTGGGAGTTTCAATGGTTGACTCTGAGGGCTGGAGTTTGAGGGCAGGAGGTTTAGAGTAGGAGTTTCAGTGCAGGAGTTGCACGACAGGAGTTTCAGGAGTCCAGTTTCAGGGCAGGAGTATCAGGGAATGAGTTTCAATACAGGAGATTCATGGCAAAAGTTTCAGGGCTGATGTTTAAGGACTGGAGTTTCAGGGGTCGAGTATCAGGGCTAGTGTTTCAACGCAGGAGATTCAGGGCAGCAGTTTCAGGACAGGGGTTTCAGTGGTCGATTCCAAGGCAGGAGTTTCAGAGGTCGAGTTTCAGGGCAGGAGTTTCAGGGTTCGAGTATCAGGGCAGGAGTTCAGCTAAGACGTTTCAGCGCAGGTGGTTCAGGGCAAGAGATTCAATGGTCGAGCTTCAGGCCTGGAATTTCTGGGCAGGAGTTTCAGGGGACCCGTTTCAGGGCAGGAGCTTCAGAGTAGGAGTTTCAATGCAGGAGTTGCAGGGCAGGAGTTTCAGGCGTCCAGTTTCAGGGCAGGAGTATCAGGGAAGGAGTTTCAATGCAGGTGATTCAGGGTAGCAGTTTCAGGGCTGGCAGTTAAGGGCAGGAGTTGCAGGGGTCAAATTTCTGGGCAGGTGTTTCAGGGCTGGAGTTTCAGGGGTCGAGTTTCAGGGCAGGCATTTCAGTGCAGGAGTTTCAGGGGTCGAGTTTCAGGGCAGGAGATTGAGGGCAGGATATTCAGGGCAGGAGTTATATGCAGGAGTTTCAGGTTAGGACTTATAGGGCTGTAATTTAAGTGTAGGAGTTTCAGAGGTCGAGTTTCATGGCAGGCGTTTTTGGTGTCTAGTTACAGGTCAGGGGTTTCAGGGAAGGAGATTCAGGGCAGGGGTTTCATGGGTCGCGTTTCAGTGCAGGAGTTTCAAGTCACGGGTTTCAGGGCATGAATTTCAGTATAGGAGTTTCAGGGGTCGAGTTTCAAGGCAGGAGTTACAGGGGTCGAGTTTCAAGGCAGGAGTTTTAGTGCAGGAATTTCAAGGCAGGACTTTCAGTGCAGGAATTTCAGGCATGGGTTTCAATGCAGGAGTTTCAGGGCATGAGTTTCAGGGCAGGAATTTCAGTGTACGAGTTTCACGGGTCGAGTTTCAGGGCAGGAGATTCAATGGTCGTGATTCAGGCCAGGAGTTTCAGTGCAGGAGTTTTGGGGCATGAGTTCCAGGGCAGGAATTTCAGTGCATGAGTTTCCTGGGTCGAGTTACAGGGCAGGAGTTTCAAGGCAAGGGCTTCAGGGTATGAGGTTCCGAGTAGAAGTTTCATGAGTCGAGTTTCAGGGCAGGAGTTTCAAGGCAGAAGTTTCAAGGCTGGTGTATCAGGGAAGGAGGTTCAGGGTAGGACTTTAAGATATCGAGTATCAGGGTAGGATTTTCAGAGCAGGAGATTCAAGGCAGGAGTTTCAGGGGTCTAGTTTCAGCACAGGAGTTTCAAGGCAGGGGTTTCAGTGCATGAGTTTCAGAGTAGGAGTTTAGGGCACGTCTTTCAGAAATCGTGTTTCAGTGCGGGAGTTTTAGGGCAGCAGTTACGGGGTTGGTGTTTCAGAGGTTGAGTTTCCGAGCAGGAGATTCAAGGAAGGAGTTTCTTTGCAGGGTTTTCAGGGCAGCTGTTTCAGGGGTTGAGTTTCAGGGGTTGAGTTTCAGGGCAGGAGTTTCAGTGGTAGGGTTTCAGGGCTGGAGATTATGGGCAGCAGATTCAGGGCAGGAGTTACAGGGGACCAGTTTCAGGCCTGGTGTTTCAGGGTAGGGGATTCAAGGGAAGGAGTTTCAGGACAGGAGTTTCAGGACAGGATTTTCAGGGGATGAGTTCCAAGCCAGCAGTTTCAGAGGTCGAGTGTCAAGGCAGGCATTTCAGGGCAGTTGTTACACGGCAGGAGGTTCAGGGGTCAAGTTTCAGGGCAGGCGATTCAATGGTCGAGCTGCAGGCAGGGGCTTCAGGGCAGGAGTATCAGGACAGGAGTTTCAGAGTAGGAGTTTCAGTGCAGGAGTTTCACGGCAGGCGTTGCAGGGCAGGAGTTTCAGGCCAGGAGTTTCTGAGCAGGAGATTCAGGACAGCAGATAGGGAACGAGTTTCAAGGATCTAGTATCAGGGCTGGAGTTTCAGGGGTCGAGTTTCAGAGCAGGAGTTTCAGAGGTCGAGTTTCAGGGCAGCAGTTTCAGGGTTCGAGTATCAGGGAAGGAGTTTCAGGTAAGACGCTTCAGGCAGGTGGTTCAGGGCAAGAGATTCAATGGTCGAGCTTCAGGCCTGGAATTTCTGGCTAGAAGTTTCAGGTTAGGAGTTTCAGGGCAGGGGTTTCAGAGTAGGAGTTAGACTGCAGGAGTTTCACGGCAGTCGTTTTATTGCAGGAGTGTCAGGTCAGGAGTTTTGGGTGTCGAGTTTCAGGGCAGGAGTTTCAGAGCAAGCGTTTCAGGGCAGTGATTCAGGGGACCAGTTTCAAGGCAGGTGTTTCAGGGCAGAGATTGCGAGCTGGAGTATCAGGAGTCGAGTTTCAGGTCTGTATTTTCAGGGGTCGAATTTCAGGGCAGGAGTTTCCATGGTCGACTTTGAGGGCCGGAGTTTGAGGGCAGCAGGTTCAGTTCAGGAGTATGACGGAATGAGTTTCAATACAGGAGACTCAGGGCAGAAATTTCAGGGCTGGTGTATAATGACAGGAGTTTCAAGGGTCAAGTTTCAGGACTGGTGTTTCAACGCAGGAGATTCAGGGCAGGAGTTTCAGGACAGGAGTTTCAGGGGTTGAGTTCCAAGGCAGGACTTTCAGAGGTCGAATTTCAGGGCAGCAGTTTCAGCGTTCGAGTATCAGGCAACGAGTTTCAGGGCAGGAGTTTCAGGGGTAGGGTTTCAGGGCTGGAGATTATGGGCAGCAGATTCAGCGCAGGAGTTACAGGGGACCAGTTTCAGGGCTGGTGTTTCAGGGCAGGGGATTCATGGCAGGAGTTTTAGGACAGTAGTTTCGGTGGACGAGTTTCAGGCCAGGAGTTTCTGAGCAGGAGATTCAGGACAGCAGATAGGGAATGAGTTTCAAGGATCTCGTATCAGGGCTGGAGTTTCAGGGGTCGAGTTTCAGGGCAGGCATTTCAGTGCAGAGATTTCAGGGCACGGGGCTCAGGGCAGGAGTTTCAGGGGTCGAGTT
Organism: Mobula hypostoma; assembly: GCF_963921235.1. Taxonomy (NCBI): domain Eukaryota; kingdom Metazoa; phylum Chordata; class Chondrichthyes; order Myliobatiformes; family Myliobatidae; genus Mobula; species Mobula hypostoma. The sequence goes on from NC_086097.1 coordinate 256,378,532, forward strand.
TGAGGGCAGGGGATTCAGGGGTCTAGTTTCATGGCAGGAATTTCAGGGCAGGGTTTTCGAGCTGGAGTATCAGGGGTCGAGTTTCAGGTCTGTATTTTCAGGGGTCGAATTTCAGGGCAGGAGTTTCAGGGTAGGAGTTTCAGTGGTCGACTTTGAGGGCAGTAGTTTGAGGGCAGAAGGTTCAGCTCAGAAGAATCAGGGAATGAGTTTCAATGCGGGAGATTCAGGGCAGAAGTTTCTGGGCTGGTGATTAAGGACAGGAGTTTCAGGAGTCGAGTTTCAGGGCTGGTGAGTGCAGGCAGGAGATTCAAGGCAGTAGTTTAAGGACAGGAGTTTCAGGGCTGGTGTTTCAATGCCGGCGATGCAGGGCAGGAGATTCAGGACAGGGGTTTCAGGGGTCGAATTCCAAGACAGGAGTTTCAGCGGTCGCGTTTCAGGTCAGCAGGTTCAGGGTTCAAGTATCAGGGAAGGAGTTTCAGTCAAGACGCTTCAGGGCAGCTGCTTCAGGGCAAGAGATTCAATGGTCGAGCTTCAGGCCTGGAATTTCAGGGCAGGACTTTCAGGGTAGGAGTTTCAGGACAGGAGTTTCAGAGTAGGAGTTAATCTGCAGGAGTTTCACGGCAGTCGTTTTATTGCAGGAGTGTCAGGTCAGGAGTTTTGGGTGTCGAGTTTCAGGGTAGGAGTTTCAGTGCAGGAGTGTCAGGGGACCAATTTCAGGGCACGGGTGTTTCAGGGCAGAGTTTGCGAGCTGGAGTATCAGGGGTCAAATTTCAGGTCTGTATTTTCAGGGTCGAATTTCAGGGCAGGAGTTTCTGAGCAGGAGATTCAGGACAGCAGATTCAGGAATGAGTTTCAAGGTTCTAGTATCAGGGCAGGAGTTTCAGGGGTCGAGTTTGAGGGCAGGGGAATCAGGGGTCTAGTTTCATGGCAGGAATTTCAGGGCAGGACTTTTCGAACTGGAGTATCAGGGGTCTGTATTTTCAGGGGTCGAATTTTAGGGCAGGAGTTTCAGGGTAGGAGTTTCAGTGGTCGACTTTCAGGGCAGTAGTTTGAGGGCAGGAGGTTCAGCTCAGGAGAATCAGGGAATGAGTTTCACTGCAGGAGATTCAGGGCAGAAGTTTCTGGGCTGGTAATTAAGGACAGGAGTTTCAGGAGACGAGTTTCTGGGCTGGTAATTAAGGACAGGAGTTTCAGGAGACGAGTTTCAGGGCTGGTGTGTCCTGGCAGGAGATTCAAGGCAGGAGTTTCAGGGCAGGAGTTTCAGGGGTCGTTACACGGCAGTCGTTTTATTGCAGGCATGTCAAGTCAGGAATTTTGGGTGTCGAGTTTCAGGGGACCAGTTTCAGGGCAGGTGTTTCAGGGCAGAGTTTGCGAGCTGGAGTATCAGGGGTCGAGTTTCAGGTCTGTTTTTTCAGGGCAGGAGTTTCAGGGTAGGAGTTTCAATGGTCGACTCTGAGGGCTGGAGTTTGAGGGCAGGAGGTTCAGAGTAGGAGTTTCAGTGCAGCGGTTGCACGGCAGGAGTTTCAGGAGTCCAGTTTCAGGGCAGGAGTATCAGGGAATGAGTTTCAATACAGGAGATTCATGGGAGAGGTTTCAGGGCTGATGTTTAAGGACAGGAGTTTCAGGGGTCGAGTTTCAGGGCTAGTGTTTCAACGCAGGAGGTTCAGGGCAGCAGTTTCAGGACAGGCGTTTCAGTGGTCGATTCCAAGGCAGGAGTTTCAGAGGTCGAGTTTCAGGGCAGGAGTTTCAGGGTTCGAGTATCAGGGCAGGAGTTTCAGCGAAGACGTTTCAGGGCAGGTGTTTCAGGGCAGGAGCTTCAGAGTAGGAGTTTCAATGCAGGAGTTGCAGGGCAGGAGTTTCAGGCGTCCAGTTTCAGGGCAGGAGTATCAGGGAAGGAGTTTCAATGCAGGTGATTCAGGGTAGCAGTTTCAGGGCTGGCAGTTAAGGGCAGGAGTTGCAGGGGTCAAATTTCTGGGCAGGTGTTTCAGGGCTGGAGTTTCAGGGGTCGAGTTTCAGGGCAGGAGATTGAGGGCAGGATATTCAGGGCAGGAGTTATATGCAGGAGTTTCAGGTTAGGACTTATAGGGCTGTAATTTAAGTGTAGGAGTTTCAGAGGTCGAGTTTCATGGCAGGCGTCTTTGGTGTCGAGCTACAGGTCAGGGGTTTCAGGGAAGGAGATTCAGGGCAGGGGTTTCATAGGTCGCGTTTCAGTGCAGGAGTTTCAAGTCTCGGGTTTCAGGGCATGAATTTCAGTATAGGAGTTTCAGGGGTCGAGTTTCAAGGCAGGAGTTACAGGGGTCGAGTTTCAAGGCAGGAGTTTCAGGGCAGGAGTTTTAGTGCAGGAGTTTCAAGGCAGGACTTTCAGTGCAGGAATTTCAGGCATGGGTTTCAATGCAGGAGTTTCAGGGCATGAGTTTCAGGGCAGAGTTTGCGAGCTGGAGTATCAGGGGTCGAGTTTCAGGTCTGTATTTTCAGTGGTCGAATTTCAGGGCAGGAGTTTCAGGGTAGGAGATTCAATGGTCGAGATTCATTCCAGGAGTTTCAGTGCAGGAGTTTTGGGGCATGAGTTCCAGGGCAGGAATTTCAGTGTATGAGTTTCCTGGGTCGAGTTTCAGGGCAGGGGTTTCAAGTCACGGGTTTCAGGGCATGAATTTCAGTATAGGAGTTTCAGGGGTCGAGTTTCAAGGCAGGAGTTACAGGGGTCGAGTTTCAAGGCAGGAGTTTCAGGGCAGGAGTTTTAGTGCAGGAGTTTCAAGGCAGGACTTTCAGTGCAGCAATTTCAGGCATGGGTTTCAATGCAGGAGTTTCAGGGCAGAGTTTGCGAGCTGGAGTATCAGGGGTCTGTATTTTCAGTGGTCGAATTTCAGGGCAGGAGTTTCAGTGCAGGAGTTTTGGGGCATGAGTTCCAGGGCAGGAATTTCAGTGTATGAGTTTCCTGGGTCGAGTTTCAGGGCAGGAGTTTCAAGGCAAGGGCTTCAGGGTATGAGGTTCCGAGTAGAAGTTTCATGAGTCGAGTTTCAGGGCAGAAGTTTCAAGGCTGGGGTATCAGGGAAGGAGGTTCAGGGTAGGACTTTCATATATCGAGTTTCAGGGCAGGATTTCAGAGCAGGAGATTCAAGGCAGGAGTTTCAGGGGCGAGTTTCAGCGCAGGAGTTTCAAGGCAAGGGTTTCAGTGCATGAGTTTCAGAGTAGGAGTTTAGGGCACGTGTTTCAGAAATCGTGTTTCAGTGCAGGAGTTTTAGGGCAGCAGTTACGGGGTTGGTGTTTCAGAGGTTGAGTTTCAGAGCAGGAGATTCAAGGAAGGAGTTTCATTGCAGGGGTTTCAGGGCAGTTGTTTCAGGGGTTGAGTTTCAGGGCAGGAGTTTCAGGGGTAGGGTTTCAGGGCTGGAGATTATGGGCAGCAGATTCAGGGCAGGAGTTACAGGGGACCAGTTTCAGGCCTGGTGTTTCAGGGCAGGGGATTCAAGGGAAGGATTTTCAGGGCAGGATTTTCAGGGGACGAGTTCCAAGCAAGCAGTTTCAGAGGTCGAGTGTCAAGGCAGGCATTTCAGGGCAGTTGGTACACGACAGGAGGTTCATGGGTCAAGTTTCAGGGCAGGCGATTCAATGGTCGAGCTGCGGGCCAGGGATTTCAGGGCAGGAGTATCAGGACAGGAGTTTCAGAGTAGGAGTTTTAGGGCAGGAGTTTCAAGGCAGGAGTATCAGTGGACGAGTTTCAGAGCAGGAGATTCAGGACAGCAGATAGGGAACGAGTTTCAAGGATCTAGTATCAGGGCTGGAGATTCAGGGGTCGAGTTTCAGGGCAGGAGTTTCAGAGGTCGAGTTTCAGGGCAGCAGTTTCAGGGTTCGAGTATCAGGGAAGGAGTTTCAGGTCAGACGCTACAGGGCAGGTGGTTCAGGGCAAGAGATTCAATAGTCGAGGTTCAGGCCCGGAATTTCTGTGCAGAAGTTTCAGGTTAGGAGTTAGGCTGCAGGAATTTCACGGCAGTCGTTTTATTGCAGGAGTGTCAGGTCAGGAGTTTTGGGTGTCGACTTTCAGGGCAGCAGTTTCAGGGGACCAGTTTCTGGGCAGGTGTTTCAGGGCAGAGTTTGCGAGCTGGAGTATCAGGGGTCGAGTTTCAGGTCTGTATTTTCAGGGCAGGAGTTTCAGGGTGGGAGTTTCAATGGTTGACTCTGAGGGCTGGAGTTTGAGGGCAGGAGGTTTAGAGTAGGAGTTTCAGTGCAGGAGTTGCACGACAGGAGTTTCAGGAGTCCAGTTTCAGGGCAGGAGTATCAGGGAATGAGTTTCAATACAGGAGATTCATGGCAAAAGTTTCAGGGCTGATGTTTAAGGACTGGAGTTTCAGGGGTCGAGTATCAGGGCTAGTGTTTCAACGCAGGAGATTCAGGGCAGCAGTTTCAGGACAGGCGTTTCAGTGGTCGATTCCAAGGCAGGAGTTTCAGAGGTCGAGTTTCAGGGCAGGAGTTTCAGGGTTCGAGTATCAGGGCAGGAGTTTCAGCGAAGACGTTTCAGGGCAGGTGTTTCAGGGCAGGAGCTTCAGAGTAGGAGTTTCAATGCAGGAGTTGCAGGGCAGGAGTTTCAGGCGTCCAGTTTCAGGGCAGGAGTATCAGGGAAGGAGTTTCAATGCAGGTGATTCAGGGTAGCAGTTTCAGGGCTGGCAGTTAAGGGCAGGAGTTGCAGGGGTCAAATTTCTGGGCAGGTGTTTCAGGGCTGGAGTTTCAGGGGTCGAGTTTCAGGGCAGGAGATTGAGGGCAGGATATTCAGGGCAGGAGTTATATGCAGGAGTTTCAGGTTAGGACTTATAGGGCTGTAATTTAAGTGTAGGAGTTTCAGAGGTCGAGTTTCATGGCAGGCGTCTTTGGTGTCGAGCTACAGGTCAGGGGTTTCAGGGAAGGAGATTCAGGGCAGGGGTTTCATAGGTCGCGTTTCAGTGCAGGAGTTTCAAGTCTCGGGTTTCAGGGCATGAATTTCAGTATAGGAGTTTCAGGGGTCGAGTTTCAAGGCAGGAGTTACAGGGGTCGAGTTTCAAGGCAGGAGTTTCAGGGCAGGAGTTTTAGTGCAGGAGTTTCAAGGCAGGACTTTCAGTGCAGGAATTTCAGGCATGGGTTTCAATGCAGGAGTTTCAGGGCATGAGTTTCAGGGCAGAGTTTGCGAGCTGGAGTATCAGGGGTCGAGTTTCAGGTCTGTATTTTCAGTGGTCGAATTTCAGGGCAGGAGTTTCAGGGTAGGAGATTCAATGGTCGTGATTCATTCCAGGAGTTTCAGTGCAGGAGTTTTGGGGCATGAGTTCCAGGGCAGGAATTTCAGTGTATGAGTTTCCTGGGTCGAGTTTCAGGGCAGGGGTTTCAAGTCACGGGTTTCAGGGCATGAATTTCAGTATAGGAGTTTCAGGGGTCGAGTTTCAAGGCAGGAGTTACAGGGGTCGAGTTTCAAGGCAGGAGTTTCAGGGCAGGAGTTTTAGTGCAGGAGTTTCAAGGCAGGACTTTCAGTGCAGCAATTTCAGGCATGGGTTTCAATGCAGGAGTTTCAGGGCAGAGTTTGCGAGCTGGAGTATCAGGGGTCTGTATTTTCAGTGGTCGAATTTCAGGGCAGGAGTTTCAGTGCAGGAGTTTTGGGGCATGAGTTCCAGGGCAGGAATTTCAGTGTATGAGTTTCCTGGGTCGAGTTTCAGGGCAGGAGTTTCAAGGCAAGGGCTTCAGGGTATGAGGTTCCGAGTAGAAGTTTCATGAGTCGAGTTTCAGGGCAGAAGTTTCAAGGCTGGGGTATCAGGGAAGGAGGTTCAGGGTAGGACTTTCATATATCGAGTTTCAGGGCAGGATTTCAGAGCAGGAGATTCAAGGCAGGAGTTTCAGGGGCGAGTTTCAGCGCAGGAGTTTCAAGGCAAGGGTTTCAGTGCATGAGTTTCAGAGTAGGAGTTTAGGGCACGTGTTTCAGAAATCGTGTTTCAGTGCAGGAGTTTTAGGGCAGCAGTTACGGGGTTGGTGTTTCAGAGGTTGAGTTTCAGAGCAGGAGATTCAAGGAAGGAGTTTCATTGCAGGGGTTTCAGGGCAGTTGTTTCAGGGGTTGAGTTTCAGGGCAGGAGTTTCAGGGGTAGGGTTTCAGGGCTGGAGATTATGGGCAGCAGATTCAGGGCAGGAGTTACAGGGGACCAGTTTCAGGCCTGGTGTTTCAGGGCAGGGGATTCAAGGGAAGGATTTTCAGGGCAGGATTTTCAGGGGACGAGTTCCAAGCAAGCAGTTTCAGAGGTCGAGTGTCAAGGCAGGCATTTCAGGGCAGTTGGTACACGACAGGAGGTTCATGGGTCAAGTTTCAGGGCAGGCGATTCAATGGTCGAGCTGCGGGCCAGGGATTTCAGGGCAGGAGTATCAGGACAGGAGTTTCAGAGTAGGAGTTTTAGGGCAGGAGTTTCAAGGCAGGAGTATCAGTGGACGAGTTTCAGAGCAGGAGATTCAGGACAGCAGATAGGGAACGAGTTTCAAGGATCTAGTATCAGGGCTGGAGATTCAGGGGTCGAGTTTCAGGGCAGGAGTTTCAGAGGTCGAGTTTCAGGGCAGCAGTTTCAGGGTTCGAGTATCAGGGAAGGAGTTTCAGGTCAGACGCTACAGGGCAGGTGGTTCAGGGCAAGAGATTCAATAGTCGAGGTTCAGGCCCGGAATTTCTGTGCAGAAGTTTCAGGTTAGGAGTTAGGCTGCAGGAATTTCACGGCAGTCGTTTTATTGCAGGAGTGTCAGGTCAGGAGTTTTGGGTGTCGACTTTCAGGGCAGCAGTTTCAGGGGACCAGTTTCTGGGCAGGTGTTTCAGGGCAGAGTTTGCGAGCTGGAGTATCAGGGGTCGAGTTTCAGGTCTGTATTTTCAGGGCAGGAGTTTCAGGGTGGGAGTTTCAATGGTTGACTCTGAGGGCTGGAGTTTGAGGGCAGGAGGTTTAGAGTAGGAGTTTCAGTGCAGGAGTTGCACGACAGGAGTTTCAGGAGTCCAGTTTCAGGGCAGGAGTATCAGGGAATGAGTTTCAATACAGGAGATTCATGGCAAAAGTTTCAGGGCTGATGTTTAAGGACTGGAGTTTCAGGAGTCGAGTATCAGGGCTAGTGTTTCAACGCAGGAGATTCAGGGCAGCAGTTTCAGGACAGGCGTTTCAGTGGTCGATTCCAAGGCAGGAGTTTCAGAGGTCGAGTTTCAGGGCAGGAGTTTCAGGGTTCGAGTATCAGGGCAGGAGTTTCAGCGAAGACGTTTCAGGGCAGGTGTTTCAGGGCAGGAGCTTCAGAGTAGGAGTTTCAATGCAGGAGTTGCAGGGCAGGAGTTTCAGGCGTCCAGTTTCAGGGCAGGAGTATCAGGGAAGGAGTTTCAATGCAGGTGATTCAGGGTAGCAGTTTCAGGGCTGGCAGTTAAGGGCAGGAGTTGCAGGGGTCAAATTTCTGGGCAGGTGTTTCAGGGCTGGAGTTTCAGGGGTCGAGTTTCAGGGCAGGAGATTGAGGGCAGGATATTCAGGGCAGGAGTTATATGCAGGAGTTTCAGGTTAGGACTTATAGGGCTGTAATTTAAGTGTAGGAGTTTCAGAGGTCGAGTTTCATGGCAGGCGTCTTTGGTGTCGAGCTACAGGTCAGGGGTTTCAGGGAAGGAGATTCAGGGCAGGGGTTTCATAGGTCGCGTTTCAGTGCAGGAGTTTCAAGTCTCGGGTTTCAGGGCATGAATTTCAGTATAGGAGTTTCAGGGGTCGAGTTTCAAGGCAGGAGTTACAGGGGTCGAGTTTCAAGGCAGGAGTTTCAGGGCAGGAGTTTTAGTGCAGGAGTTTCAAGGCAGGACTTTCAGTGCAGGAATTTCAGGCATGGGTTTCAATGCAGGAGTTTCAGGGCATGAGTTTCAGGGCAGAGTTTGCGAGCTGGAGTATCAGGGGTCGAGTTTCAGGTCTGTATTTTCAGTGGTCGAATTTCAGGGCAGGAGTTTCAGGGTAGGAGATTCAATGGTCGTGATTCATTCCAGGAGTTTCAGTGCAGGAGTTTTGGGGCATGAGTTCCAGGGCAGGAATTTCAGTGTATGAGTTTCCTGGGTCGAGTTTCAGGGCAGGGGTTTCAAGTCACGGGTTTCAGGGCATGAATTTCAGTATAGGAGTTTCAGGGGTCGAGTTTCAAGGCAGGAGTTACAGGGGTCGAGTTTCAAGGCAGGAGTTTCAGGGCAGGAGTTTTAGTGCAGGAGTTTCAAGGCAGGACTTTCAGTGCAGCAATTTCAGGCATGGGTTTCAATGCAGGAGTTTCAGGGCAGAGTTTGCGAGCTGGAGTATCAGGGGTCTGTATTTTCAGTGGTCGAATTTCAGGGCAGGAGTTTCAGTGCAGGAGTTTTGGGGCATGAGTTCCAGGGCAGGAATTTCAGTGTATGAGTTTCCTGGGTCGAGTTTCAGGGCAGGAGTTTCAAGGCAAGGGCTTCAGGGTATGAGGTTCCGAGTAGAAGTTTCATGAGTCGAGTTTCAGAGCAGAAGTTTCAAGGCTGGGGTATCAGGGAAGGAGGTTCAGGGTAGGACTTTCATATATCGAGTTTCAGGGCAGGATTTCAGAGCAGGAGATTCAAGGCAGGAGTTTCAGGGGCGAGTTTCAGCGCAGGAGTTTCAAGGCAAGGGTTTCAGTGCATGAGTTTCAGAGTAGGAGTTTAGGGCACGTGTTTCAGAAATCGTGTTTCAGTGCAGGAGTTTTAGGGCAGCAGTTACGGGGTTGGTGTTTCAGAGGTTGAGTTTCAGAGCAGGAGATTCAAGGAAGGAGTTTCATTGCAGGGGTTTCAGGGCAGTTGTTTCAGGGGTTGAGTTTCAGGGCAGGAGTTTCAGGGGTAGGGTTTCAGGGCTGGAGATTATGGGCAGCAGATTCAGGGCAGGAGTTACAGGGGACCAGTTTCAGGCCTGGTGTTTCAGGGCAGGGGATTCAAGGGAAGGATTTTCAGGACAGGATTTTCAGGGGACGAGTTCCAAGCAAGCAGTTTCAGAGGTCGAGTGTCAAGGCAGGCATTTCAGGGCAGTTGGTACACGACAGGAGGTTCATGGGTCAAGTTTCAGGGCAGGCGATTCAATGGTCGAGCTGCGGGCCAGGGATTTCAGGGCAGGAGTATCAGGACAGGAGTTTCAGAGTAGGAGTTTTAGGGCAGGAGTTTCAAGGCAGGAGTATCAGTGGACGAGTTTCAGGCCAGGAGTTTCAGAGCAGGAGATTCAGGACAGCAGATAGGGAACGAGTTTCAAGGATCTAGTATCAGGGCTGGAGATTCAGGGGTCGAGTTTCAGGGCAGGAGTTTCAGAGGTCGAGTTTCAGGGCAGCAGTTTCAGGGTTCGAGTATCAGGGAAGGAGTTTCAGGTCAGACGCTACAGGGCAGGTGGTTCAGGGCAAGAGATTCAATAGTCGAGGTTCAGGCCCGGAATTTCTGTGCAGAAGTTTCAGGTTAGGAGTTAGGCTGCAGGAATTTCACGGCAGTCGTTTTATTGCAGGAGTGTCAGGTCAGGAGTTTTGGGTGTCGACTTTCAGGGCAGCAGTTTCAGGGGACCAGTTTCTGGGCAGGTGTTTCAGGGCAGAGTTTGCGAGCTGGAGTATCAGGGGTCGAGTTTCAGGTCTGTATTTTCAGGGCAGGAGTTTCAGGGTGGGAGTTTCAATGGTTGACTCTGAGGGCTGGAGTTTGAGGGCAGGAGGTTTAGAGTAGGAGTTTCAGTGCAGGAGTTGCACGACAGGAGTTTCAGGAGTCCAGTTTCAGGGCAGGAGTATCAGGGAATGAGTTTCAATACAGGAGATTCATGGCAAAAGTTTCAGGGCTGATGTTTAAGGACTGGAGTTTCAGGGGTCGAGTATCAGGGCTAGTGTTTCAACGCAGGAGATTCAGGGCAGCAGTTTCAGGACAGGGGTTTCAGTGGTCGATTCCAAGGCAGGAGTTTCAGAGGTCGAGTTTCAGGGCAGGAGTTTCAGGGTTCGAGTATCAGGGAAGGAGTTTCAGGTCAGACGCTACAGGGCAGGTGGTTCAGGGCAAGAGATTCAATAGTCGAGGTTCAGGCCCGGAATTTCTGTGCAGAAGTTTCAGGTTAGGAGTTAGGCTGCAGGAATTTCACGGCAGTCGTTTTATTGCAGGAGTGTCAGGTCAGGAGTTTTGGGTGTCGACTTTCAGGGCAGCAGTTTCAGGGGACCAGTTTCTGGGCAGGTGTTTCAGGGCAGAGTTTGCGAGCTAGAGTATCAGGGGTCGAGTTTCAGGTCTGTATTTTCAGGGCAGGAGTTTCAGGGTGGGAGTTTCAATGGTTGACTCTGAGGGCTGGAGTTTGAGGGCAGGAGGTTTAGAGTAGGAGTTTCAGTGCAGGAGTTGCACGACAGGAGTTTCAGGAGTCCAGTTTCAGGGCAGGAGTATCAGGGAATGAGTTTCAATACAGGAGATTCATGGCAAAAGTTTCAGGGCTGATGTTTAAGGACTGGAGTTTCAGGGGTCGAGTATCAGGGCTAGTGTTTCAACGCAGGAGATTCAGGGCAGCAGTTTCAGGACAGGGGTTTCAGTGGTCGATTCCAAGGCAGGAGTTTCAGAGGTCGAGTTTCAGGGCAGGAGTTTCAGGGTTCGAGTATCAGGGCAGGAGTTCAGCTAAGACGTTTCAGGGCAGGTGGTTCAGGGCAAGAGATTCAATGGTCGAGCTTCAGGCCTGGAATTTCTGGGCAGGAGTTTCAGTGCAGGAGTTTCAGGGGACCCGTTTCAGGGCAGGAGCTTCAGAGTAGGAGTTTCAATGCAGGAGTTGCAGGGCAGGAGTTTCAGGCGTCCAGTTTCAGGGCAGGAGTATCAGGGAAGGAGTTTCAATGCAGGTGATTCAGGGTAGCAGTTTCAGGGCTGGCAGTTAAGGGCAGGAGTTGCAGGGGTCAAATTTCTGGGCAGGTGTTTCAGGGCTGGAGTTTCAGGGGTCGAGTTTCAGGGCAGGCATTTCAGTGCAGGAGTTTCAGGGGTCGAGTTTCAGGGCAGGAGATTGAGGGCAGGATATTCAGGGCAGGAGTTATATGCAGGAGTTTCAGGTTAGGACTTATAGGGCTGTAATTTAAGTGTAGGAGTTTCAGAGGTCGAGTTTCATGGCAGGCGTTTTTGGTGTCTAGTTACAGGTCAGGGGTTTCAGGGAAGGAGATTCAGGGCAGGGGTTTCATGGGTCGCGTTTCAGTGCAGGAGTTTCAAGTCACGGGTTTCAGGGCATGAATTTCAGTATAGGAGTTTCAGGGGTCGAGTTTCAAGGCAGGAGTTACAGGGGTCGAGTTTCAAGGCAGGAGTTTTAGTGCAGGAATTTCAAGGCAGGACTTTCAGTGCAGGAATTTCAGGCATGGGTTTCAATGCAGGAGTTTTGGGGCATGAGTTCCAGGGCAGGAATTTCAGTGCATGAGTTTCCTGGGTCGAGTTACAGGGCAGGAGTTTCAAGGCAAGGGCTTCAGGGTATGAGGTTCCGAGTAGAAGTTTCATGAGTCGAGTTTCAGGGCAGGAGTTTCAAGGCTGGTGTATCAGGGAAGGAGGTTCAGGGTAGGACTTTAAGATATCGAGTATCAGGGCAGGATTTTCAGAGCAGGAGATTCAAGGCAGGAGTTTCAGGGGTCGAGTTTCAGCACAGGAGTTTCAAGGCAGGGGTTTCAGTGCATGAGTTTCAGAGTAGGAGTTTAGGGCACGTGTTTCAGAAATCGTGTTTCAGTGCGGGAGTTTTAGGGCAGCAGTTACGGGGTTGGTGTTTCAGAGGTTGAGTTTCAGAGCAGGAGATTCAAGGAAGGAGTTTCTTTGCAGGGTTTTCAGGGCAGCTGTTTCAGGGGTTGAGTTTCAGGGCAGGAGTTTCAGGGGTAGGGTTTCAGGGCTGGAGATTATGGGCAGCAGATTCAGGACAGGAGTTACAGGGGACCAGTTTCAGGCCTGGTGTTTCAGGGTAGGGGATTCAAGGGAAGGAGTTTCAGGACAGGATTTTCAGGGGACGAGTTCCAAGCCAGCAGTTTCAGAGTTCGAGTGTCAAGGCAGGCATTTCAGGGCATTTGTTACACGGCAGGAGGTTCAGGGGTCAAGTTTCAGGGCAGGCGATTCAATGGTCGAGCTGCAGACAGGGGTTTCAGGGCAGGAGTATCAGGACAGGAGTTTCAGAGTAGGAGTTTCAGTGCAGGAGTTTCACGGCAGGCGTTGCAGGGCAGGAGTTTCAGGGCAGGAGTTTCAGGCCAGGAGTTTCAAGGCAGGAGATTCAGGACAGCAGATAGGGAATGAGTTTCAAGGATCTAGTATCAGGGCTGGAGTTTCAGGGGTCGAGTTTCAGGGCAGGAGTTTCAGAGGTCGAGTTTCAGGGCAGCAGTTTCAGGGTTCGAGTATCAGGGAAGGAGTTTCAGGGGTAGGGTTTCAGGGCTGGAGATTATGGGCAGCAGATTCAGCGCAGGAGTTACAGGGGATCAGTTTCAGGGCTGGTGTTTCAGGGCAGGGGATTCATGGCAGGAGTTTCAGGACAGTAGTTTCGGTGGACGAGTTTCAGGCCAGGAGTTTCTGAGCAGGAGATTCAGGACAGCAGATAGGGAATGAGTTTCAAGGATCTCGTATCAGGGCTGGAGTTTCAGGGGTCGAGTTTCAGGGCAGGCATTTCAGTGCAGAGATTTCAGGGCACGGGGCTCAGGGCAGGAGTTTCAGGGGTCGAGTTTGAGGGCAGGGGATTCAGGGGTCTAGTTTCATGGCAGGAATTTCAGGGCAGGGTTTTCGAGCTGGAGTATCAGGGGTCGAGTTTCAGGTCTGTATTTTCAGGGGTCGAATTTCAGGGCAGGAGTTTCAGGGTAGGAGTTTCAGTGGTCGACTTTGAGGGCAGTAGTTTGAGGGCAGAAGGTTCAGCTCAGAAGAATCAGGGAATGAGTTTCAATGCGGGAGATTCAGGGCAGAAGTTTCAGGCCAGGAGTTTCTGAGCAGGAGATTCAGGACAGCAGATAGGGAATGAGTTTCAAGGATCTCGTATCAGGGCTGGAGTTTCAGGGGTCGAGTTTCAGGGCAGGCATTTCAGTGCAGAGATTTCAGGGCACGGGGCTCAGGGCAGGAGTTTCAGGGGTCGAGTTTGAGGGCAGGGGATTCAGGGGTCTAGTTTCATGGCAGGAATTTCAGGGCAGGGTTTTCGAGCTGGAGTATCAGGGGTCGAGTTTCAGGTCTGTATTTTCAGGGGTCGAATTTCAGGGCAGGAGTTTCAGGGTAGGAGTTTCAGTGGTCGACTTTGAGGGCAGTAGTTTGAGGGCAGAAGGTTCAGCTCAGAAGAATCAGGGAATGAGTTTCAATGCGGGAGATTCAGGGCAGAAGTTTCAGGGCTGGTGAGTGCAGGCAGGAGATTCAAGGCAGTAGTTTAAGGACAGGAGTTTCAGGGCTGGTGTTTCAACGCAGGAGATTCAGGGCAGGGGTTTCAGGGCAGGAGTTTCAGGGAATGAGTTTCAATACAGGAGATTAATGGGAGAAGTTTCAGGGCTGATGTTTAAGGACAGGAGTTTCAGGGGTCGAGTTTCAGGGCTAGTGTTTCAACGCAGGAGGTTCAGGGCAGCAGTTTCAGGACAGGCGTTTCAGTGGTCGATTCCAAGGCAGGAGTTTCAGAGGTCGAGTTTCAGGGCAGGAGTTTCAGGGTTCGAGTATCAGGGCAGGAGTTTCAGGTAAGACGTTTCAGGGCAGGTGGTTCAGGGCAAGAGATTCAATGGTCGAGCTTCAGGCCTGGAATTTCTGGGCAGGAGTTTCAGGGGACCTGTTTCAGGGCAGGTGTTTCAGGGCAGGAGCTTCAGAGTAGGAGTTTCAATGCAGGAGTTGCAGGGCAGGAGTTTCAGGCGTCCAGTTTCAGGGCAGGAGTATCAGGGAAGGAGTTTCAATGCAGGTGATTCAGGGTAGCAGTTTCAGGGCTGGCAGTTAAGGGCAGGAGTTGCAGGGGTCAAATTTCTGGGCAGGTGTTTCAGGGCTGGAGTTTCAGGGGTCGAGTTTCAGGGCAGGAGATTGAGGGCAGGATATTCAGGGCAGGAGTTATATGCAGGAGTTTCAGGTTAGGACTTATAGGACTGTAATTTAAGTGTAGGAGTTTCAGAGGTCGAGTTTCATGGCAGGCGTTTTTGTTGTCGAGTTACAGGTCAGGGGTTTCAGGGAAGGAGATTCAGGGCAGGGGTTTCATGGGTCGCGTTTCAGTGCAGGAGTTTCAAGTCACGGGTTTCAGGGCAGGAGCTTCAGGGCAGGAGTTTTAGTGCAGGAGTTTCAAGGCAGGACTTTCAGTGCAGGAATTTCAGGCATGGGTTTCAATGCAGGAGTTTCAGGACATGAGTTTCAGGGCAGGAATTTCAGTGTACGAGTTTCATGGGTCGCGTTTTAGGGCAGGAGTTTCAAGTCACGGGTTTCAGGGCATGAATTTCAGTATAGGAGTTTCAGGGGTCGAGTTTCAAGGCAGGAGTTACAGGGGTCGAGTTTCAAGGCAGGAGTTTCAGGGCAGGAGTTTTAGTGCAGGAGTTTCAAGGCAGGACTTTCAGTGCAGCAATTTCAGGCATGGGTTTCAATGCAGGAGTTTCAGGGCATGAGTTTCAGGGCAGAGTTTGCGAGCTGGACTATCAGGGGTCGAGTTTCAGGTCTGTATTTTCAGGTGTCGAATTTCAGGGCAGGAGTTTCAGGGTAGGAGTTTCAATGGAACACTCTGAGGGCTGGAGTTTGAGGGCAAGAGGTTCAGCTCAGGAGTATCAGGGAATGAGTTTCAATACAGGAGATTCATGTCAGAAGTTTCAGGGCTGATGTTTAAGCACAGGAGTTTCAAGGGTCGAGTTTCAGGGCTGGTGTTTCAATGCCGGAGATGCAGGGCAGGAGATTCAGGACAGGGGTTTCAGGGGTCGAATTCCAAGACAGGAGTTTCAGCGGTCGCTTTTCAGGTCAGCAGGTTCAGGGTTCAAGTATCCGGGAAGGAGTTTCAGTCAAGACGCTTCAGGGCAGCTGCTTCAGGGCAAGAGATTCAATGGTCGAGCTTCAGGCCTGGAATTTCAGGGCAGGACTTTCAGGGTAGGAGTTTCAGGACAGGAGTTTCAGAGTAGGAGTTAATCTGCAGGAGTTTCACGGCAGTCGTTTTATTGCAGGAGTGTCAGGTCAGGAGTTTTGGGTGTCGAGTTTCAGGGTAGGAGTTTCAGTGCAGGAGTGTCAGGGGACCAATTTCAGGGCACGGGTGTTTCAGGGCAGAGTTTGCGAGCTGGAGTATCAGGGGTCAAATTTCAGGTCTGTATTTTCAGGGTCGAATTTCAGGGCAGGAGTTTCTGAGCAGGAGATTCAGGACAGCAGATTCAGGAATGAGTTTCAAGGTTCTAGTATCAGGGCAGGAGTTTCAGGGGTCGAGTTTGAGGGCAGGGGAATCAGGGGTCTAGTTTCATGGCAGGAATTTCAGGGCAGGACTTTTCGAACTGGAGTATCAGGGGTCTGTATTTTCAGGGGTCGAATTTTAGGGCAGGAGTTTCAGGGTAGGAGTTTCAGTGGTCGACTTTCAGGGCAGTAGTTTGAGGGCAGGAGGTTCAGCTCAGGAGAATCAGGGAATGAGTTTCACTGCAGGAGATTCAGGGCAGAAGTTTCTGGGCTGGTAATTAAGGACAGGAATTTCAGGAGACGAGTCTCAGGGCTGATGTGTC